>NW_010100432.1:55277-66645 GCF_000699245.1 Pterocles gutturalis | reverse complement strand
GGGTCCCTCCCACGGGAGATGGTCCTCCATGAACTTCTCCAAAGTGGGTCCTTCCCACAGGCTGCAGTTCCTCATAAACTGCTCCAGTGTGGGTCCTCCATGGGGTCACAAGTCCCACCAGCAAACCTGCTCCAGCCTGGGCTCCTCTCTCCATGGGGTCACAGGTCCTGCCAGGAGCTTCCTCCAGCGTGGGCTTCCCACGGGGTCACAGCCTCTTTTGTCCATCCACCTGCTCCAGCATGGGGTCCTCCCCAAGCTGCAGGTGTGTCTCTGCTCCCCCGTTCCCCTCCATGGCTGCAGGGGCACAGCTGCCTCACCATGGGCTGCACCACGGGCTGCAGGGGAACCTCTGATCCGGTGCCTGGAGCACCTCCTCCCCTCCTTCTGCACTGACCTTGTGTCTGCAAAGTTGTTTCTCTCACATATTCTCACTCCTTTCTCCTGGCTGCTGTTGCTGTTGCACAGCAAATGTTTCCCCTTCTTAAATATGTCATCTCAGAGGTGCTACCACCGTTGCTGACGGGCTTAATCTTGCTCAGCAGAGGGTCCATCTAGAAGCCAGCTGGCATGGGCTCTATTGGACATAGGAGAAGCTTCTAACAGCTTCTCACAGAAGTCACCCCTGGAGACCCCCGCTACCAAACCTTGTCACACAAGCAGCTACAAGGAAAGAAAAAAATACCTGATAATCTGTGAATTTACCATCTTGGTAGATAACAAAAAATCTGGTTTGGCAATGAACCTGCCACACTGTACTTCAGAGAGCTCAGGTTTACACATGCTCATTTCCTCATACAATTATTTACCAGGGGGGTGTATTCAAAATTTTTTTCTATCCATAGGTATATGTTGTCATATGCCAGAGAGATAATGTAATTAAGATATATAAAGGACATAGTTATAAGCTTTGAATGTTCATATTTATTTACAAAGATTGTACAATTTCAAATTATGTGGTCTTCAAGAGCTACAAATTATTACCAACAGAAAAATAAACTTAGCTGAAATAACACTTGCACTTTCACATAAAAATCAATTTCATATTTAATACACTAAAATGGGAGACACTTTAAAAATATAATGTGAATAAAAGTACACTAAGAATGACTTTAAGTGCCTTTTCAATTTACTCTAAAAATTGTCATAGTAAAGTTCATAAGATATGTTCTATTTCTAGTAACCTTTACTCTTAGTAAACCAGCCTATAGACTAGAAAACCCTCCTACAGTTAATATGGATGCTTAGGATCTTGAAAAGTTTACTCCATAATTACTAAGATTAGGAGTCATGCAGTAGGTTGGCCTTCAATAGTATGGCTTTTTAATAAATTTTTTTTGAATAAAGTAACATATTTTGTATTAAAGGCAATTTAGCTTGGTAATATTACTATTGTGCAAAAAGGAACAAACAGTATACATGTACACATGTATATGTCCACACATATACACAGTATGATATGTATGCAGCATCTACACCTGCTATCAATCCTATTTTCATTTCAAAATGCAACATTCAAGGAACTATAAGGCAAAACCTGTATGAATTCTAGCAGTCACTTTCACGAGCTGGAGACTGGACAAATACTTCAGAAAAAATGGAGAAAAACTGAAGCTCTGTAATAGTAGATTGGTTTTCTGGAGGACACTTCTGAAGGAACTTGACTGTGCATTCATTGCCTTTATCCTATCCTCACGGACCTTAACAGTTTGAATCTTGAGCTGGTTCTCCAGTTGGGTGAAGTTCATTTTTCTTTTTACCCTTTCAAAAGTGAAAGTCATTCCCAGTTCTAGAACTTCTTTTTTCCCATTTATCACTTTTTCCCTCTGTAGAAAAGCACCTTTTGATCTGATCTCTTCTAAGCTATTGGGGTACTATTACCTACCCAGTTTTTGAAGTTCTAGCTTGGAAATTTTTGAGATCTTCAGATCCCAATGTCTCACTTCTTGAGCTATGTAATGCTCATTTTCTGGAAGATGTTCTCTCTTGCCTGTTCTTTGTCCCTTTTCAGTAGTTGTCTAGGCTTTTCCCATGTTAGAAAGATGAATTCCAACCAGTGAAGCTTTAATTTCTGTTTCATTTAAGGAGTTTGCTCCTTTGCCCCAGCCAGACCTCACTAGCACTGCAGAAAGCTGAGCCCTCTGTTGCACTGTTTGATTTCTTAAGCCCAAGTGTTATGGGGAGAGCTAGCTGAAGACCACTGTTACTTCTTCAGTTTTTAAGGAGACAGAAAATCGATTAAAACAATGAAACTCCTGTGATTTAAATGGACTGTGCAGAAATTAACTTAAATTTTTGGGTGAGGAGTACAGAAGCAACACTGATGGTTTAAGCTAAAATATTTAATTGCAAGAATAAGCTAAGAATGCATGTGGAGTCATTCATTGTGGCTTAGCTGACAAGTGTATTTTGATTAGCCTGTAGACATATGAGTATTTTGGTTTGGTGTCCATCAACTTGAGGTAAATAAATATACATAAATATGCACATGGTTCAGCTGCTCTGGAAACAGTCTTATTCTGAAGAAAGTATGTTTTTTTCCTGTTTAGTTTCTGTAAATTGTTGTTAGCTATAAGTAAAGATATTTCAGAAAAAAAGTTATATTATGGGACCAGGAGAGAAAAAATAAAATTTATTTTTATACAAGACTGGATGCATTTGTCTGGACATTTGCAGTATTTGTACAGTAATATTGAACCTTTCCAGATGAGCCTAGAATGTTGGGGAAAAAAAGCAGAAAAGTGGCTAAAATATGTAATCCTTTCTGTGCAAAAAAAGAATAGATAATAAGAATGTTGGGAATTACCACAAATGGTAGCAAAGAACCATTCTGGCCTATAGGAAAAGAACCACAAAACTCCATTGAAATGTCACAAAAACAAGACAAGAACATAAGTTACAATATACTGCAAGTACTGTAACAGGTAACTACTGCATACAAAAAGTTAGTGTATTTTTTTCTGCTAAAAGCACAGATTAACAAGCACAGTGATATACAGCTACATAACGTTAAAAATATCCAAACCAGTATATGAAGAGTGTGAGAATAATAAAAGGTAGTGCTTTGTAAGTAAATAAAATAAACCTACAGGTTTATAAGAAAGCAAATAATCCCAGTGGTTCTGGAAATTATTTATCTATAAGTGTGACAAGGTTTAAGTAAAATACAAAGTGATGCAGACAACAATGTTAAATTTTACTTGCAAATTTATTGTCTTATACATTCATAAGTCAGTTAATATGTACATTCAAAATTTTGGGCCTGTCTTAAAGACCTATTATTACAGTCTGTCTACTTCAGAACTTGCAGTGTACAGTAGAAATAGTGAACCCTTTAACAGATTTTCCATTTTTTTTAAGTAACAGAAAAGATCTACCAGGAACAGCAGAAGAGATGGAAATATTACCTTCTGAGATGTGGCTGTCGTGCCTCTGTAATGTAAGAGCAGAGCTGGCCAGCAGGCACAGCCAGGGCATGCCTTGGCTTCCCAAGGCACCAATACTGTGGCTCTTCAGCCTCAACAATGTTTCAGAAAGTTCCCCTGGGAGCCCGTGCCAGATTCAAAATGCTTGCAAATTCATTAGGAACCTTTGCTGTATAGACTTTTATGAGCAGTTTGGTATGTTAAGCCTAGTAACATGAAGATGCAGAAGACATAACTCATGGGTCAGACTGAGGAATTAACACAAGGGAGGGAAACAGGTTATATCTCACAGAAGACAAAAGACACAAAACCAAATGGGGAATCATTGGTTATTCATATGTTCAGGGTTGAAATTTGTGAGATAATTTCTGCAACAGCTTCATCATTAGAGTCCTCTTCTCTCTTTCTCTCACAGCCACTGTAGGGAGACAGTCACATCTAACAAGCCGCTCCCTCCTTTCTACTGCACTTGACACCTCAACAGGTGGTCTTGGTGTGCTTCACCATTCAGTGAAACTGTGTATTCATGGGCTGCCAGGTGGCTTACTGTCTTCAGCTTGATTAGTCTGGAATAGACACTTTTACAAATCTGTTAAATGACCAAGAAAGAATTTAAGTTTTATTGACCTGAGAAAACCTTACTGACTTGGGAAAAACTGCTTACCCATATTGATGAACTTATGTCTGACATAATTTTTCTAGTTGATGCAGGAAAGTACTCAGAACACCAAGTTTCAAAGGCCAGTGATCTTTCTTTTATCAGCTGTTTCAAAACACATATGTCCTCATACAGAGCAAGGAAGAAAAGCTTGTGTTCAGAAGCCTGATTTCTGCACAAAAAAAACCATCACTTTAACCCTGCAGATCGGCTTCAGATAGTTCAGACCTCATTGCTATCCACTTAGGACCTCCTTAGATCAGTCATTGTCCTTATCTGCCAGTAGATGAATCTATCCATTTTGCTCATATTGGTGCCATCTACCTTAACATTTCTGCAATTCTTCTCTTTCCTTCACATAGAAAAACATTGCTTTTTTCCTATCCTGTCCAGACAAACAACTAGATTTATTTACCAGTTCTGAAAAGAGCTTAGGCCCAGCTCTTCATGCTGTCATTTCATGACTGATGGTGTCAGCAAATGCAGGCTGTTGATATTCCTGACATACATGTTTGCCTTGAGGCGCTAGGGCATTGTAAATTCACTGGTGGTTTTGAAGAAGAGGAGGTGAAAAGGTGCACAGGATTGGGACAAATACTTAGCCACTTTAATCTGGAGCTTTCAGATGAACCACTTTAAAAAGTTATTACATGAAGTGATGATCTGTGATATCAGGAGGCAGGGCTACACAGTCTAGTCTTTGCAGAGTTCTCTTTTTGTAGGGGAAGAAAACAATAACAAAAAAAATCCCCAAAACAAAACCAGACCTTCAAAACTTCTTACAAACCTCTGTGATTGTTTTTCCCCTCCTACACATTCTTTCATGTCTATATGAAATTACGAGGAATATACTTAACTGTAATATAAATTTCATAGCTACCCCTTCATTTTTGCTGTTTTCCAATTTGGAAAGCACATTAAAGCTAACAGCTTCAGTTCTCTCTCTCTAAGCAGTTTTGCATCTAACATAAACTTGAACATGAAAGTGCAGGAAGATCTGTCAAGTTTACTGTTCTTTCTTTGCTCCGGCGTATGCCTATGTTAAAATATAAAATGGGAATTGCCTATGCTAAATATAAAATGAGAATTAAGATAATTTAATTCAAGGAAAAAATGCCAAGGCTATTTGTGTGGTCTAAGAAAATAGATTTGTTGAAGGACTTTCTTCACTTTTACTTCCTAGTATTTTCAAAGACTGATTTGTCAGCAGTAAAGATCAGTATACCCTGGAAAACGAATTTACTAATCCTTCTCTTGATACCAATGTAGATATCTGTGTTGTATATGGTGGTATCTTTTAAAAAGTATCTGTTTATCTTTTATTGACGTGAGAAGAGTTTTAGCTCTCTTTATCCTAACTGATAGGTGTATTCTGAATTATAATAAAGGGCTTTAAGTTGTTCTCAGTTATGGTCTACAGTAATACCATAAATCTTCCCAGTATTGATTAGTCTCACAGAGCTGGATTTGGCTTCAGTGGAAAAGTGAGCTGTGAAAGAGTTAGGAGCAGTCTTCAAGATAATGCTGTAATTACTGTGTATATAATCAGATACTGGATAATTTTCAAATATACTGCAAAGAACAATATTAAAAAGGTGGACTATATGGACAAGAGAGGCTATTTACTATCTTAAGAATGGATGAACTCCAGAACAGCAGACAAATACAGGAGTAATAATCTTCTTCAGTATACAGATCTTCTTCAATGTAAAGTAAGTTATTTGCTTCTTTTGTCTGATACACTTTTTTTTTTTTTTTTTTTTTTTTTTTTTTTTACATCAGATTCTTTCTGTGTAAATTAGGTTATACCTGTACAATATCCTAGTAAAAATTTCCATAAATCTATGTCTGGAGGACAATAATCTCTGCAATCTCACTTAAGAATATTGATCTAAATATATCCTGCTGTTAGATCGCTTTCTTTGCCTTACAGGTTTTACATGTATTGCTGGCTATAATTAACTAAAGCCTGACAGGTCTTTTAATTCTCAAGCTAAGAGTGAACTGAAATGAAGAATTCACCAGGACCAAAAACTTATTAAACTTCTTTGCAACCAGTCTGGTCCATATAGACAGTCATATTCAACTCTCTGCTTGCAGAAGTGTATTAGGGTGTCCAGATCTTCCCTGTGGTGAAGGGGTGAATGTTATGTTTTTTTACTTTCAAAGAGTGACTAAGAAAAAAAAAACAAGTGAAGATGGCTAGGGAGAGAACAGAGCTGGTCATTTCTACTATAGGCCAGTTAGTGGATTCCAATGGGAAGTAAATGAGAATCTTTTGTGGTTTAATGTAAAAAAACTTCAATCACAGGGCAGGTGAGAGATAGTGTTGTGATGCCTTCTTTTGCAAGTATGAGGCAGCACACTGTAAAGGGCAATGTGGAAAACTCCAGCTTAGTTGTATATCATGAAAAACCTTTCTATATTGTGAACACCTCCTTCTTGTTGAATATTAGAGCATTATCACCAACGTAATAAACATTCAAGCTGAATCCATCCTTTCAAATTGAACCACTAGATATGGCAGAACACAAAGACCTGTTGTGCATTGTTGGCACTCAAAGACCTGGTGACTATATCAGTACTGAAACCTAAATAAGTGTAATGGAGCTTTGCAGGAAACAAAAAGAAAATAAAAAGCAGAAAAAAATATTAGGACATTTCAACAGTTCCCAAATACTATTTTTACTTCTCTGTAGTAATCATAATGCTGGCTGCCAGGTTCTGGATACCTATCTGAAAATCCTACATTTTAATGGATACTCTGGAGGTCAAGCTGGTCTAAATCAGCAGCTCTTTAATGACGCAAGCCATTTTTGCTAACAAACATCTGGAATGATATGTCAGTTTATAAAGCTTGGGAAACATTTTACTTAGCCTCCTGACCAAACATTTCTTTATATCTAATGAAGCATTATTTTTCATACCAGTTATCAGAAAATTAATGTGATGGAGGCAAAACGGATGTTTATCCAAACTAAAAAAAAAAAAGAAAAAAAACGGACAAAACTGAAAAGGACATTTTCTAGTCTGTCAGCAAAAATATACACATATATACCTTCAGATTCCACAGAATGAAAACTTGGTTAGGAGAGCATTACTAAAACTACCTTTGTCATTTGTGTAAATGTGATCTTATTGCTCTCTAACTCTAATACTATAAGCAGAGTTAAATCTTTGAGTCAGTCTTGGAATTTGTCACAGCCTGGACCCCTACCCATTCCCTCCTAGATGATGTTGTTTATCCATGTCTACATGTCAAACAACGGGCAGAGCACTCAGACAGAACATTTCTAGAAAAGAGACGCCACCATGTCTACGAACAACTCAGGCAGACCATGTTGGAAGAAAAGTTCTTTTGTGAATGAAAATTAGTGAGTTGTTAATGTTTTGAGAGATGGGTACACCTGTTGAGGTGGGAATGGCTGCTGGGTGTTGGAGCAGTCTCCCCAGTGGAGAACAAGCTGCCCCCACCATGAAGGCAACCTGGATACAGGGCTGTTGCACCCGGCAAAGGTCAGCCCCAAAGGTGACCTGGATGCAGGCCCACTCCCCCAAAGTGTGGTCCTGGAACTGTATAAAAGGTGAACCCGAACTTACTCCCTGTTGACCCATCACCTCCTTTGCAAGGAGTTTCTGCCTGGAGTTTCTACCTGAAACAAAGATTTCTGCCTGAATAGAAGACACATACTGGAACGAGGGGTTGGTGACATTCTCCACGTCTCTGTGTTTATCTCTTTGTGTGTGTCTCTCTGTCTCTGTCTTTCTGCCCCTCTTTTTTACCTTCCAACTCTTCCCTACTCTGTCTTCTGTCTGATTTTTACCTCCAAATAATGATTGGGCGTTATTTGGTGCTTGCTTAATGGACAAGTGATGTTTGGCGATAATTGATGTTTGGTGATAAGTGTGATTTGGTGCTTGACTCTGAGAAGCTGATTCATGATGTTTTTGCAGTTGCTGAGGTAAATGAAATTGTCTTGTATTGTTCCTTGAGTCATTGTAGGACTCCACCTAGCCGGTGCTTCTTTTCAGGGAATCACAAAAAACCTCTCTCGACTGTCTGCTGTACTGTATTGAGATATATAGCTGAAATGGAACCATTTTCATTTACTTCAGTTGTGCAGGTTACGTCAGCACTAGAGAAACCTAAGCACTATGTCAGCAATGATATATGATACAAATGGAAAGAGAAAACATGTAAGAAAATGAAACACTGCTAACATGTTGTTAATAATAACTGCTAATGCGTGCTAACAATAGTGATTCCAATTGAGTTTCCAGGTCTCATCATAATGGGCAGTCTACAAAAACTGAAAGTGAATGTCTCCTCTGTAACATTTATTATTAGATGAGTGCAAAACAGAGAAGGGAAAAAAAATGGAAAAAAAAAATCAGATTGTTTCTTCTTTCAGAGGGAGGAACTGGGGTGTTTAAATTGTCTGTTAAAGTGACTCAAACTGTGAAAGACTACATAAAATGAAACTTTTGTCTCCTCAGGCAGACTTAACTAGTACGCCAAATGTTGTAATATTTTTAAACTGACCATTAAAATAGTGCCAGCCTTAAGGATGAGTTTCTGTAATACAATGTGATATCCTTCAACAAAGCAACAAAAACCCCTGCTGCTATTCTGTGGAACAGAAGAAATTTTGAGTAAAAAAGACTGTTCTAATGAACTATAAGAGACATTGTAGTCTTAATGCATACATTTGTTAGGAGATGATTACCAGACTTTGTCAGTGTGTGGCTAAAAGGAGTAAATTTTTAAGTACCTAGACTTTAGCTCTTATAAAAGTATTTAAAACTGAATTTTGGTGGATCTTAAATATCTATTGGCTAAATTAATTTTTCTTTCTTGAGATAATGATGCCTGAGTTTTACCCTTTTTATTAATTTATGTATGATGATCTTAGTGAAAGACTTGAGTTTTCTCACTGTGTTTGCACTCTCTCATGGAAAGAAAAGGGAGAAAATAAAATAGATTGTAACCTGTGAGTCAGGCGATTCATCCCTGGCATTCTTAGCAATGGAGTCTGAAATTAATCCCTTTACAATTGGCTTTACTGAGATTTAGTCCCAGAAAACACACTTCTATCAAAACTGCTGTTTGCCTGGCCAGATATCACTGCAGTATCTTCATTCTTCCATCAGTAATCAGATGTGCCTTGTACCACACTCCTACCCACAGTATAACCTATTCTGAGGCCTTTGAATAAATTAGTTTCCCACTCCATTATCACTTTTCAAAACAAATCAGTTTAAAGATTTCCTGTCTGTGACATGGGCTTCCCAGTTAATACATTCCTAAATCCTCATTAGATTAATTCTATGCATGTCCCAAAAGGGGATTTCAGGTGTTCATCTAGACATAGCTTTTACCCTGTCTTTTCCTTTGCCTGAAATCAGGTCTTTCTGTATGCAAAGAACTGCTGCACTATCCTATTAATATCTTTACCTTCTCATGAAATAAATTAGTTCTGATCTCTCCTCCTACCTTTGCATTAGTGAATTGACAGCTCTTCTCAATTTTCACCAGGTGTTTGACACAGAGATGCACATTTAAGGATAGTGAACTGAGTATCTCCATGGCACATAGCAAAGAATTATCAAAAAATAATTCTATTAGTGAGTCTACTTGCATGTATTAGTTTTACTCTACAAGTACCCCACAATGCTTCATGCACAGGACTGACTCTGTTTCCTCGAGAGTTTTTATTCCAGCACTTTCATTCCAGCACTATTCCTGCTCCGGCAGGGGGATTGGACTAGATGATCTTTCGAGGTCCCTTCCAATCTTTAACATTCTGTGATTCTGTGATTCTGTGACTTTACTCACCCTACTTCAGCAGAAATGCACTAATAACTAACCAGGTCAAATGCAAATTTGGTCAATATTTGATACAAATATGTATTTCAGGTTACAAAGGAATGCAAAATTCATTTTCCCTTTTCTTGGTGTCTAACTATGATCCTCCCTTTACAAGCATGCCTATTAGCCCAAGGATTGTTTAAGAGCTGCTGCAGAGTTTACTACTTGCTGTTCGCTTATGGATGACAGTCAAAACTATGCAGGAGATTCAGAATATAGTACTCAGGTACTGCGCAAGTTTCATTCAAATGAAAACCTTAAACTAGGCATTTTTTTTCTTATTTTAGCTAGAGATACCTTTTCTAAATTGAAAGCTTTCAAGAGGTCACCATGGTTATGATGACATTGTCACTAACAAAGCTGGTGTATTGGGAGTTGTGATGGGAATATGTTTAAAAGAGAGACAGACTGTGTGACACTGGAATGGGAAAGAAGAGTTATGCTTTCTGGCATGTTCATGAATCCTCACTTTCACTTTGTGCATTATATCACAATTGTTCTGTGTACTGGTGTGGAAGAAAAAAAAAAAAAAGGTAAAATACACTGTGGAGATATGATTCCAAAGCACTGAATGAGCACTAATGGCATGTCTACATTACACAGCACAGCACCATGTCAAAACTCTAGACTGCTTCTGAATATGCTCATGTATCAACACAGCACAAGGCACTACCTGTGCTGGTGGCAGAGTATCCGTACCAGCACGGCACACAAGCTAATAGGCTCTGTCTGACAGAAAGGTCTGTGCTGGAATGGCTTTCTTGCTTCCAGGACTAGTTTAGCTTCCGTGGAGCTAGCTCTAGAGTACTCTGTGGAAGACACATCATAACAAACCTTCCCACCATTCTTAGAAGGCAGTTGCAACAACCATAACTAATGGCACATGATACTTCTGAATCTCTTAATCTTTTACATTATTTACAAGGTCCTGAATTATAGTTAAAATAACATATACCAAACTGTACTTCAGAAGATAATATTTCTATATTCTTGCCAAAAGTTTATTCAGGTGATTGTTTTTTTTTTCCCTTACAAAACCCTTCTCAATGGAAAAAAATAGTTTATATTGTATTTTGTGATAATTCTGTTTTTGTAGTCATGCCCTAACATAGCCTACTAAAGGGCAGGCGAGAAAAGGTATGTCAACTTAATTCTTGAATAGTTTAGGGGCAAGCTATATGTTGTGCAGCTTAACATTTTCAAGACTGAGGAATGCATGGTTATATGCTTAACAAAGATTTCGTCTTAGAAACCTTACTGTCAAAAACTGAAGCCATGTTTAATAACATGAAAAGTTGTGCAACAATACTAGCTTTGCAGCATTGCCTCCATAGTGGTTTCACTGTTCATTCACATCCCTTCGTTTTGCCCTTTCTTCACATGTTCTGTCACACAGTGCTGATAGCCTCTGAGAAATGA
>NW_010100432.1:0-55222 GCF_000699245.1 Pterocles gutturalis | reverse complement strand
TAGTTGTAATTTTTCTCTAATCAGACTCATAGTCCAGCTGGAGCAGTGCTGATGTGTAGTGCATAGATGGCAATGAACACTTGAGAAGAAAGGGAGTACTTTAAATCAGTCTTGCTCCTGAGCAGTTTGTGTGCTGAAATCACAGCCTAGGGGAAATTTGCAGACTGAAATTACTGGATTTAGGTGGCTGAAACCATCTTGGGCCCTTTGTTTTTCTGTATCCAACATAGGCATAATACTTCCCATACAATTGCAGAGATGACCTGTGCTATACCGAACTGTGATGTATCCAGCTTCGGTGATCGTGTGGACCACATCATGGCTACATGAGATAGGCTGTCCAAAAAAAAACCCAACAAAACAAACCAAACCAAACAACAAACTGCCCACCAAATAGTAAAACAGATAATATTGATCATTCAGTTATTACTGATTTTCACTCTGTCCTGAGGACCACTGTTTTTGGTAAGAATCTTAGACAATTTCTGTTATGAAATGTTCAGGAGTGGAGAGGGATGTTTGTTTGTTGCCGGGGGGGGGTCGGGAGGGGGGTATGCTGAAAAACAAGAGGATGAACTCACACAAATACGTCTCTGAAAAAGCAAAAATCAGAAGAAGGAATTTTGAATATGAACTATGAAACATAACAACAGATAAACTGATTGAAAGGAAGAAAGTCAAGTATCTGTTACCTGCAACTCAAACTGTCTAAGGAGATCAGTACAGGGCAAAACCAACCCCAAAAACAATTCACTCTTTTTTTTTTCTATACTTTCATGAGTTTATAGGTCTCTCTTACCTCTGAGAAACTTCCATCCTACAGATACAGGAAAAAGGTCAAAAGAATTTAGACACTGTGGCACTGTGGCACTTTCAATTTGTTTAGCATTCAGGTCAGTTTTTCCTCAGCATCAATCAAAGACAAAGAAATGTGGAAGCTGATGTAAGTGGAAAAATACTTTCTGGCCTTAAGCATTTGTTTACTAGTCATTTGGTGTTGCTCAGTGAAGTGATTCACTTTTAATGGGTTGCTTAACTGTGTAGATGAAAGGAAAACTAAAAAAAGAACAGAACAGTTCAGGTTAAAATTACCCCAGTGGCTCCATGTGAAATACTCATAGACAGATCCTGAGTTGATACAAATCGTAGTAATTCCATTGAAATCAAAGGAGTAATGTCTAATTACATCATCAGTTTATTATTTGTCATAAATTTATTACTATTTATAATAAATTTGGGGGAATAAATAGGTACTATTACAGGTATTGGTACATGGTAACTACTGTAAAGTTGATAGATTTGATTTAAGCAAGATGGTAATTCAGGGAACTTAAATAAAAATTGGATAAACTCATTTTGAAAAACTGTGAAAATCCTACCTTCTTCCTTTTCATTAGCAGGGTACATAGAGATAATGCTGTATATCTGCCTTATTTATGCAGTTTCTGTTGAACGGGTGTTTGTGTCTTTGAAAATACTTCTGTACTGAAGTATTTGCTCTCATTGCCTCAACTCAGTTATTTTCAGTTGTCAGAAAATATTTTTGCCTTGTTCATCCACTCCATAGAAAATGTCAACTTATTTCAAAACTGAAATTAAAAAAATAATTTTCAATCAATTTTTGAAGAAGATTTGGGATTTTCAGTGAAAATCAATATTTCCCATTAAAGCTTTTTTTGTTAGTCAAAAAATCAATCACATGGTGATAAATAATTTCAGTTGAAAGTTTGTTATGACTTGATCTTGATAACATATATTAACCAATAAATAAAAGACAATTTTTAATTCAACAGACAACATAGGAATATTCATTTTAGTTTTGTGAAGGTATATTTATCCTTCTCTCTTTCAGTCATAAAATATCTCAACAGCTTTAGTTCATTTTTCTTTCTGTTTGTTTTTTTGATTAAATCAATGTCATCTGGAGAACAGAGCTTCTTCCTTATTTCATTCAGTTTTCTTAACTGGATTGTTGAAGTTCATATTTTCATAAGCAACATCTCATTTTTTTTTTTTTTCCTTAAGCTCTGGTGTCAGTGAATGTAATTTATGTTTTTTAATAGGCACTTGTTTTCCTTCTTGGCCATTAGATAGTTGTGCTGTCAACATTAGCTTCATCATGAGAGCAACTGATTACATTTCATGGATAAAAAATGAAAAGTCTTTATTCAGTAGATGTTCGTTGTGAATGGGATGTACTGGCTAGATCTTATAATGATTACAAGGGAACTTAGTAACTTCTCCATATACTGTTGCTTCTTTTACAGTTAGAGGAAATACAACATTTGAAAAAATACGAGAACTTAACCTTCCATATGGAACAGAAGGTCATTCTGTTCATAAAGAAAAATGGATATCTGAATTAATGATCTTGCTTGAATTTAAAGTTTTGACTTACAATAGTACAGCATTATCAGAAGTTAACAGTTATGACAAAAAACTCTCCCTTGTCTTCATATCAAAAAACCCCACCAACCTCACAATGTGGAGGGGTTTTTTGTTGTTGTTTTTTAGTTAAGTCATTATATTTCACATATGTGTTTTGTTGATAGCTGCATATAATTATCCTAGAGTGTCTGAAAGCTACTGTACAGCTACTATGTTATTTAGGAAAATAGTCTGTATATGGTTGGTACTGGTTTCTTTTTGACACCTCTGAATGCAGGGCATGGTTTGAAACCAATTAAAATCATTTGGAGAAGTTAATTATATAGATATAGATACGTTTTATGTTAGAAATAATTTTAATGGAACATGTACTGAAATTCAGAGAATAATAAGTTTTAACGTAATGAGACCAATTATACTAAAAGTAGAACCTGAAAGAGCAAGGAGGGGGTGTTGAAACGGTAGCTTCCACAAGAAGCTCCAAATATGTAGGACGATCCTGTTACAAATAAGTTCCTTTCTTTCTATAGCTGTGTAAGAACAAAAAGTTGATATTTGCATTTGAGAGCAAAACAAAAGAAAACTGAAGGGAAAAATATCTGTCTATATTTGAAATTCACAGGTGCATCCTGATGCATATGGCAGAATTCCATAAGGTAACTCCAGTATACACTGTCGCCCCAGATCCAAATATTTTTATTAGTTCTTTAATTCCACACTGTCTAAATGCCAGACGGATGCTTGTATTTGTTTAGATTCTCAGGATAAAGACTGTAATTTCTACTAACATCAATAAAAAATACACGTTGGCTATAAATCATGTAATGTAATTAAAATATTCAGATATTATGAGTGGATGACTTTTTGTAATGAGTGCAAATAGTGGCTTATTTAGTACACTGAATTTGAGTTATGGTCATTAATAAAATACTATTTATGTCAGAATTTTATTTCAGTCATCTTTAGCACTGTTTTCTACAAAACTAGATTATTTTTTAAATTAGATTGCACAAAAATATTATCTACTTTTCTCATAACTCTAGAAATATTTTTCCATTGATAGCTGATGTTCTGCTGTCTGGAGACTTAGTTCAGGAACATGACAATTTGGTACTTTTGAAGCTAGTAGACCAATGAAGAAAAAAATGTGACAAGCAAGGTGGAAAATAGTGATTATTGTAAAAATTCAATCTGAAAACTAGGTACTATAATATTGGTACTTAATGGCTTTACAAGCATAGTTTTTGGTTCACAGAGGAAGCTTTGAATGATTTATTGAGCATTATTAATGTTATTGTCTTGTGAAAACAAAATTGTCATTTAAGTAAAATACTTTCCCTCAAGGAGTACTTACAAAATGTTTTGCTACCTCAGATAAACGATCTTTATGCTATGTTATATTGCAAGACAACAACAACAAAACCCCACATTCTGCCATATATCGCCAAATGAATACAGGCATCTGTTTTAGAAGAACTGTAGAAAACACAAACTTTAACACAAGATTCATGTCTGAATTTATATGAACAATTGAAACATTATAGAAAAATCTGCAAGGACACTGAAAGGTTTTATTGTAAAGGATACAAAGGATTTAAAAAGTGAGATTCACATCTATTGCCCTAGCTAAAATGATCTAAAAATATTGGTACTTATTAAAAAAATATATTAATTGCACACACTTGTACTTGCAGTGGGGAAGCACATTTTATGAGACTATACTTCTGTACAAAATGTTTGGAAAGATATTTTTTCTATAATGAAGAATGAAATTTGCACCTGCTTAACATTATCCTTACACTGTGTTTAATTTTAAGAAGTTAACTGTAAGAAGTATTTAATTCAACAGTGTGTTTCCACGCTCCTGGGTTAAAAATCTGACTTAGGAATTTGGAACACATAAACTAATTTCTCCTACATTTTTTTTTAACTGTAAGGTTACAAACAAGTAAATCAGTTACTCTTGTTGTTTAAAGAGGGCTGGATACATCACTGCACTGGTGGTGACATTTCCTGATTTTGAGAAGTGTTCACACTGTAGTAGGAAACAAAGTTTACTACTTCTATTTTCTGTGTCCCTGTAATTCAGACATTGTAACACAGGCAGCCAAAGTATGGGAACCTATGTACAATGGATTAGAATGTTTTCATGGTCTGGAAACATGTATATGTAAAACTGTATGATGACAAACCCTCAAAATGAGGTGGCCTGAGTGTTCCTTATGAAATCACATGTTCAAATTAGAATTAATGAACAAAACTTAATTAGAAGTTCTAATTATTTTATTTCAGTAAACTTTCAAAATTGCTTTTTCTATAACTATGTATTGCTAGATCCTAATGCACAAGGATCATTTGTTCTTGGAGGGAAAGCGTCTGCCTTTGGATGTACTCCTTACAGAAGCATGATCAGATGTACGTCTTCCTTACTGCAGTTTCATGTGACAATTATGCACAATTTAAAAACAAAAAAATCTCAAAGAATATTAGGATTGCAAAGTGAAACAATTGAATACTAGTAAAAAAAAAAAAAATTCTCCCTCCCCCCCCACACCATGCATATCCATAATGACACATACTCCAATTACACTCTCACAACCTTCATTTTCCACAGGACTCCCAAGCTACAGCAGACTATTTGCATTACAGCTCACTTCATTCCAGTTCATTGAGATGAGAAACAAGGATAACCACTATGGACATGAGTGAGCTGGTGGCCAGCCAGCATAGATGGGGATATGTACTGAGTTCTTGATAGCCATCTCTTATATTAGTGTAGTCAGAGCCTGAGGTTATTTACACTGCATGTACTGATTCTTTCATGTGAATAGCAGAGAAAACAAACTTGTAAAAGTCCTGCTGACCATGGGCAATCATTTGTGTTCAGTGGCTCTGTGAAGACGGCAAACGTGCACATGTATACAAAACTCTGATAAATATCTAATGACACAATGAAGCTTGAAACTCTTTCTGCTAACATGTATCAATGTTAATCGACACATGTATAAATGTACATTTAGACATTTTTTGGAATGAAAAAGGCAAACCCCAAGGAGCACTTAATACCAGTACTCACAAAGTTCAAATATTGACAAAGTATGGAGGGTCTCACAGTTTCCAATCATGTGTGTAAGATCTATTTCTTGATTGATATGAACAAAGCAATGCAGTTTTTCTAATCCAGTTTTGAAAAGAACTAATCTATTGCCTGAATTTTTTTTTTTTTTTAAATCAGACACCTGAAGTGGAAAACATCAGCTGAAGTGCTTTATGTTTTGTATAGTTGTAATCATCTGCAAAAAAAAAAAAAAAAAAAAAAAAAGTTTGTAATGGAAAGTGTAAAATAATCTTAACTGCCTTTAAAGCATGATTATCTAACTGCCTACAAAACTCTGTTGTTTCGGGAGAATACATAGCATCTTTTAGAAGCAACATTGGTTTGGAACATTGAAAAAGTAAGAATATACACTTAAATAAAGTGAATAAACTTGTATTATAAATCTCCTTTATTGTATAATGTATATGGATGTGTATATGTGTTTCCTTGTACCACTATTCAAAGCTGCTCTACAATCCCCAGATGACAAATATGCAGGAGATGTAAAGCTGAATTTTGACCACCTCCACAGTCTCAGTTAATAAGTCACTTACCATCCAGTTTCAGGCAGGACTGAGAAAACCCCATTCTCCATCAAATATTTGTACAGTAGGAAAAGAAGGTAACTGAACAGACAGAAGTAAAAATGAAAAATCTACTCTCCACAGAGAAAAGGTGGAAAACAAAATATTTTTGAAGGACTCTATTACATGCTTTGTGGCATACTGACAATGTGTTTTACATGGAAGTCTGCTACCAAGGAATAGAAGGGAAACTCAAAATTGGAGCTACTGGCCAAGAACGGACACTCTTGGCAAGTTGCCTTGGCATCTAAAAATGTGGGTAGCAACAAATTTTGAGTGGGAGCTTACCAGACTCTCATAAGTGAGAGTCAAATCTAGTTACTCAGTACTCTAATAAGGTAGAGGGAAATTACTAGAGAGGGAATCCTGTTGAAATGTCTTTTAATACAAAAAGTCTTGTTGGCATGGCATGGTCTGCATTGCACATCCTATTTATTGGATAGGATTTGTTAATATCACAATCTATCTTTTGTAGATTAGTTATCCTGTTTCTTAGAATATGGCCAAACTTAAATTTTGTTGAGTGGCTGTAAGTTGTATGAAATTTCCTAATCACACTGCTTTTTTAACCAGGTCAATTACACATTTTATTGATGAGGCATCATATTAGTTAACAGTAATTATTTCAAACAAATACTAATAATTCAATTTTTCTACTGCTAAACATATTTTTTATAACCATATGCACAGATGTTACCTGCTGATGATAATGTCAATACTAGTGGGTCCCATATATTAACAACTGTTTTACTCCTAAGTGCTGAAATACAACACTTAATGCACTATGCACAAATACTTAGAAAAGCAATTTCCTGAAAGCCAAGTGGCGTCTGTTCAGAAGGTTTATATGCATTTTTTGACATTTTTTGAACTTAGGCAACGCAGCATTTTTATTACAAATATGAAGAGGAAATTTTCTTATAATACTCAAGTACAATTAAAAGTGAACTTTGTAAATTGTGCAGTAACCTCAGGAAACTAAGTATAGCATATTTTTTTCTGTACTGAAAAGTTAAACTTCAGAAAAAAATATGTGATTCCTACAAAAAGCAGGAATTAGTATGCTTTCCTTTCTTATTGAGAATTTCTATTGAAGTCAATAGGAATAAAAAAAGAGGTGAAAAGGCAAAAAAGGTGATTGAAATAGAATGTAGCTGAATGTGTTACTGTGTTGTTACTACTCAGCACAAAGTAGCTTGCACTTCTTCAAGCTCTTTTGTAACATCTTAGGCTTGTCAAATTACTACAAAATAGTTTTGCATTTAACCTACTAATATGCAAGCAGAGGTACTCTCAGCCTCCTTTTCTCCAGGCTGAACAACCCCAGTTCCCTCAGACACTCTTCATAAGACTTGTTCCCTAGACCCTTCACCAGCTTTGTTGCTCTTATTTGGATGTGCAAGTGTATATTTTTTTTATACTTTATATACATACAAATAAGTATGATTATACATAAACTGATATACACTACTGATATAATTGGCCAGTGGCTCTTTTGAGGGCTAGAAGAGAAAACGATGATTATAAGATCTGATGTCCTTATGTGTATCAAAAAACTATAGCATTTTGAAAGGGTTGTGTTGAAAAGTAATAAAACTGGTGAAAAAAATGTGCTCTATCCTTAGCTGAATAATTTTATTTGTTAATTTCTATCCTTATTAAATAACATTATCCTATTTTTAAACAGATTTTTTTAGCAATAAATTCCAAATATTTGTTCTCAGTATAGTCATAGTTTTTTCCTAAGTAAATCTCTTTTTTGGGCACTGAATTGACAAGAGGACCAAATTGCCAGAAGAGTGGGAAAGAAGCACATAAATATCTTTAAAAAATTGTAGATACTCATATTAGCTGTATTTAACTTGGAAAAATAACAGACTCCCTGTAGGAGGTATGGGGGAAAGAACCGGACTTTTTTCGAGGTGGAGTTAGACAGTATTTGTGAAGAAGAAATCACATGGCATGAGGACATGAGAAAGAGCTCACTGAACCATGAAATCCCTATGTGTCTTATTTCTTGTGAAAGACTAGTCCATGTAAGATTCATTAAAGAAGCAGTTAAAAAGCTGTTCCAGGCAGAAGAGGATTGCAGTTTTCTGAACAAGTGCATATCCTGTCCCATTTACAGATGTGCATATAGGTTACTTACTAGAAACTTCATCAAACTTTTGCTTGCATCAGTAGCAAATCTACTTAGTTTAGAATAAATGCAGGCCTGGCTTGTTTTGAGGAAGACCTGCCATGGAAGTCATGAAAAAGCCAGGGAGACCTGTCAAAAGACAGACCAATGTCTACTACAAATATTTATGAAACAAATCATCAAGATGAATTTACTAAGCAATTACTGACTTATTCACTCAGAATTTAGGATAAAGTGCTTTATAAATTGAAAGGAAAATGCTTTTACTTCTGCTAATCTCCTTCAGTGGAAGCCACTGGGCTTTGACATTGACTTTCCATAGCAGCAAAACCCATCTCTCTAAGCATCTCTGATGCCTAACATTGCAACTATGCAAATTAATAAATGAGGATTTATAAAAGCCTTCAGTTATTAAGTGCATTCATTGAAATGCTGAGTTCCCTTTAACTGACAGGTATGTCCCCAGAAAAAATGACCATCTTGTTAAACTTTAGAATATTAAATTTGTTAATCTTACTTGCAAATGCTTTGAAATGAAGTGCAAATTGCATTATACTGTTTAAATAAGCATAAAAGCAACCACGTTGGGTTTGATGAGTTTGAGAGTCATTTTGTGAGGATGCAGGCAATCATTCATAATACCAAATCTAGAGAAAATCAACTTAATGGTTTTAATGGTCTGCGAATAAACTGCAGAAAAAAAAAAAATAAGCTCGTAAGATTTGTCATAGCTAATTTTGGTTTTAAAACATATTTTATGTTCAGATTCTGTATTGAAGATGTTATCACTTATAGAGGTGGTTTGTTGTTGGTTTTTTTTTTTTTTTTTTTTTTTTTCCCAAGGAAGATTTCAGCATTTTGTGGCTATAATACCCTGGAGACAGAGGACTTTTAAACTTTTATATCTGAGTGTGTGCCATCATCTTGCTTAGGCTTTAGGGCTAATGCAGCTCCCAATTCTTAATGGAACAGGAACAAAATGAGCATTGGAGCCCCTGCTGAGCAAGTCAGCAAAAGTTAAAGGTATCTGAAATTTTAAGTAGCTATGAAAAGTGATTGCAAGTTAAAAGCCTGCTGTTTTCTCTTAAAACACTGCAATAATGCGTAAATTAGCCTGTATAAGAAACGGGTAACTCTTAAGAAGCAGCTTGGGTTCTTTCTGCATGGAAATGAATTGCTAAGCCATATTGGATAGTTTTAAATGGGGGAGAGAGAGAGGGAGAGCAACACCAAGGAGATGTTAATTACTTTATAGTGTTAACTCATTAAAGGGTGGTTTGGCTATAATTCCTTATCTGATGGAAATGTACATATCACCATTAAACAGTACACATAAGAGTAAAATCAGTGACACACAGAACTGCTATCTATGCTTTCCTACAAGAAGCACATAGAGGATTGCACTTGCAGGCACGAGTTTTAACTGCTTAGTTCCATTCATTGCTTTGAAAGACCTGAGGGAATCCCAATATAAACTGAATAAGGGATTTGGCTTTACTAGTTGCTTATAAGGATAATCTGGAGGACTGGGGTTTTCCAACACTCCTTGACTGACAAATAAAACAACGATCTAAAATCTCCACAAATACTGTAATCTAGTAAGATTTTTTTATTTGTATAGAAGTAACTTTTTTCAGTCACAGGTTACATTGATGTTGGGTCTCTTTGTCACTCATATTACTGTGGTCTATGAAGATTTGGTCTAAGACATTTCAGGATTCTGTGTAGATATGTAAATTAGAGAAAAAACCAATTCTTCAGCAAATATATTGATTTAATTGTTTTCCTTTCATTTTTGTGTGGTTCATTGCTATTATCCTACTCCTGTATGATGTTGACACTAGAGACTTGTTTTGTACAGCAGGCAAGCAAGTGCATAGGTGCAAGTGGGTTCACTGAGTCATATTAAAACAATTAAAAATAAAAAAGAGGAATTTTGATTTCTCTTCTTATTTAATTGTCATATGCCTATTTACTATAGCAACTGCATCTGTTTTAAGTCAAGGTATTACACTCATATTTATACTTTAATTTTTCATTTCGCCTCACTTATTGAGATAGTAAATTATGTTGCTGATTAAATCTCCCATGAAGTCAAAGAATAAGACCTCCTGATGCTATGTTTTACAGGTTACTATGGTTTGGCTGTCTTCAGTGCATACAGAGTTCTGACAACAATGCCATACTGCCAGATAAGACATGTGGGATCTATACAGAGGAAATAAAATGGAGTTACACAGAAAATGTGCCTGGCAAGATTTTAGTTGATTGTATCTAAAATGTCTGACAGATTTTGTTAGGGTATATGGTAGGATTGGTTTCCAAGGCTGTACTAAGTTTTTTTAAGAGAAATAACTATTGTCCTTAGGCACATAACTGTGGGAAATAAGGCTGCAGAAAACTTGTGGGTAAAATCATAATACATTATACCCAACGGTAGACCTCTCAATAACTTCCATATTACCACCATTTTAACCTGTAAGTTTGACAACAAAAGGGAGGAAGGTATTAGGACTGCCTTTTCAAGCTTCCTTTGAACTCAAAATTTACAATGTCGCAACTGCTACTTTTTTAAGAGGTCAATACCTGTTGTAAGTATATCAAAAGTGAGTCTCATGTGAGCAAATGTTTCAAAGGAACTGCTCTCATTTGGCTATCCAAACCTAATGATAACTTTATTTTATCCAGAATTTTTTTTTTTTTTTTGCTTAGTTATCGTGTTCAATCAAGTTCAAAATTATTGCAAGATTCTACACAAGCAGGTCACAGCTGTGATATATGAATGTCTTGGTTTCAGCTGGGATAGAATTAATTTTCTTCCTCGTAGCTGGTATAGTACTGTGTTTTGGATCTAGGATGAGAAAAATGTCGAAAACACACTGATGTCTTAGCTGTTGCTGAGCAATGCTTACACGAAGTCAAGGACTTTCCAGCTTCTCATACTGCCTTGTCAGCAAGGAGGGAACACAGCCAGGACAGCTGACTCAAACTGGCCAAAGGGATATTCTATACTGTATGACATCATGCTGAACGCGCTGAACAATAAATCTGCGAGGGAGCTGGCCAGGAGGCGGCGGTGGCTGCTCAAGGACTGTCTGGGCATTGGTCAGTGGCCAATTGCATTGTCCATCACTTCTTTTGTAGATTTTTAAATCATTATTATTATTTTACCTTCCTTTTCTGTCCTATTAAACTGCCTTTATCTCAACCCATGAGTTTTTACCTTTTTTCCCATTCTCTCTGCCATCCCACTGCAGGGGGGAAGTGAGCTAATGGCTGTGTGGTGTGTAGCTACATGCGAGGTTCAACCACAACAATGTAGAAGAGATGGTCAGAAATATCTTTCTGTTCTTTTCTTATCAGAAAAACAAAACAAATCAAAACAAAACAAAACAAACACAAAAAAAATCCCAAACCCACTTAATAATATTCAAAGGAAAACTGTGAGAAAAAATAAGGATAAATACAATATAAGGACCTGATAGCCAGATGGAGAAAGTAATTTACATGGTATTACAATTTTTCAAACTTGACATTTCACTCATAATTCCTAACTGCCTAGCTCATGTGTAGATAAATGAATATTACTAAATCTAGATAAGTATTTGGAAGAGGGAACAGAAAGAAAGAATATGGTAAATATAGAGGAGATAGAGGAAAAATGTCTCTGATGTCTCCCTAAGAAAAAAGCAGCAAAAACCTAGGACTGACTAAAATGAGGAAAAAATAATAAAAATGTAATTAAAATGACAGAGGAGACATTAGAAATAGGAAATGAGTGAATTAACATTGGAAAAAAGTGATTTAAAAGTCAAGTGTTGCCTTAATAGTTTCATTGCACAGTGTGTACATTTGTTCATTTTTGTTTCATTCTCATTAGGGGCTTGCTTTCAATAATGTAATCTATAATCATTTTGTTTTCTCCTTGTCATAATTTTCTTCTTCCTTCTTCTCTGTCTTGTATCTTTTACAGAATTGCTATGACATTCCCCATTTTGTGAATCTGTATGTATAAAGCAAAGTCTGCAGCTAAGGCAGCTGCATAGGAACCTTTTCAAGAGCCTGATTCAAAGCTTTTAGATTACTCAGGTGGGTTTTTAATCAGATGTTCAAATCTAAAATCAATGATAGGAATTAGAATTTGGAAGGCACAACTTTAAGTCCTACCCTACAGTTCCACTTCCTTTTTGTATCCTTAATTGCAACAGAAAACAAAGTTCATAAGAGGACATACATCAGATGCTTTCAAAGTGGTACATATTCAGTGTTGTTACAGTGAAGTAATAATTAGTATAATTGAAGACTTAAACTAGGTGGAAGTATAAGTATTATTAAGGGTACTAGATAATTGAATCTGATAAGGTTCATTTATTTGAACACCTTGATCTTAGTCTTCTTTTGGAGATTCATAACTATTGTGTTTATTATCTATACTTATTAAGTTTTAATTGAAGTCTATAAAGGAAATTATCAAAGAAATTGCTAATGTTCTTTTGGTGATGTTTTTTGCTGTGATTTTTCTTCCTATACAACAACGGAATTGGTATGATTTCATTAAACAACTAGTGATATTGATGAAAATAGATACAATTTGTTCCATCTCTTAAACAAACCTGAAGAAAAGTACCAATATTTTCACAACTGTCTATTGCTTTTAAAAGCTTGCTTTCTTTGACAGTCTGTCTTGTATACTTACTTTAATGGGTTACTATGGGTAAGAGTGCCTATGAGTGAAATTCTAGGGCCTGAGCAGTGAGGCCCTGAACCAAAGTCGACCTCTAGGTGAACCTCACAACTTAACAATATACCTAATATGTATAAAATTGATCACATATGCAATATATAACCTTATGAGTATATGCCAATTTATAACAGCTTTTGTTGTGACGCTTATAGAGCTTTGCTGTAACGCTTGCTGTAAAGTAATAGTTGTGTAACAGCAGCCCCACTTGACAAAAAGAGATAAACCTATCTCAAACCTTCAAACAGAACTCTGTGTGACAGAAGGTAGCAGGGCAGTGCCGGGCTTTGTTTAAAGACGCATAATCAAAGAAAACCAGACACCTTTACTTCTTCTTAACCTTTTCTTGGGCTCTAGCCAAGCGCGGGAAAAAGTTAACACGGAAGAAAAAAAAACCACACCAGATGTTTTTTGCAGCTTAAGATAGAAATTTGTTTATTTAACTGTACAAAAGCGGGGACCATTTGCAGGGAAATTTGGAAGCCTCCTCTGTACAGTGGACGCATTGTACTGAGATTTCCCAGTTGCTGGGATGAGTTCTCCAAATCCTTCGCTGTAAGTGGGCTCCCCAGCGTCTGTGGATCTGGACGATGGTAAGGTATTAATAGGGCAATTGGTGATGTATCTTTCTTAATCACTATCGCGAACTCTATGTAGTAATGATTAGGTGCATTACCTTACTTTCTGCTTGCTATGGTAGTTTGCTTGTTGTCTTGCTGCTTTACCTTATCTTGTTTTATTTTCTCTGTACTATTTTCCTCATTACATTGTCACTTTGGGCATAAGTAAAAATAAGTTTACTTTTTTTTGGTGCCTGTGTCCTCTGTGCTAACCCCATCAATTGGCAAAACAATGATGTAAACAGTCTATCATTAGTATGATAAGGATGGTGAAAATACTGAAAAATAAAACTGTAAAAATGAGATTAGCAACAGAATTTTTTTGCAAAAAAATTCAAAAATTCTTAGTAAGTTTTTGTTTCCCTTTAATCTGTTACTGATTCTTATCCATATTTAATAGCAGAAATATCACAGCTGTAATTAAAAAGTGAAGTGTTCAGGAAACAAAACTGAAATTCAGATGCCTGGAGAACCATTTCTAGAGAATCTCACTCAAATGTGCATGTGTGCCTATACTAGCTAAGGCTTAAGCAACAACCTGAGGCACTCCACTAAGGAAAACATATAATTTTAATGCTTGCTGTAATCATGGTTTCTTGTTAATCTGCGCCTGCTTCACTTTCTTCCCATTCTCCACTGAGAATGCCAAAATTTTCACCTGCTTCTTCCGGTTCTTCTGTTTTTCCAAGAATACTTGTATAAGTCTATGGTTAAAGTGTCATGGCCTCAGTATCACATGTGAACACATTGATTTAGTTGATTTTCAGAGATTGATTCCTATGCCCACATTTGGTTCAGTTCTGTGCTTCTCTAAATTTTACTGATTCTATTGATCTGGTAGAACCACGAAAGGGACTGTAAAAGGTTTAGAGATGGTTCTTTGAGAACTAATGGGTGATTCACTTTTGTCAGAGAAGAGAAGAAAGGGAGAAAAAAATTACAGCAAATTAAATTAATGTGATTTGAAAAGAGTCCTTGACAGACACTAAATTGAGTAACTACAAATTAAAAAAAAATAAAGATAAGTTTTTACCATCTTCTTTTGCAGTACTTTTTTTGCTATATATTTAACATGCAGCACGTAAGATATTTGAAGAAGTCGTTCAAGAACCTCTAAAAGGAAAAAATGTCATTAAGATAGTTTATTAAAAAGTTAGGAGATATTTAAATGTGTAACTGTTTAGGCAAGATAAATCAGAGGAAAATAAATCAGAGTTAGCCCAAATTGAAACACAATCATTCAGTCTATAAATTTGTTTTCAGGTAGTTGATTATAACAATGCAAGTAGATAAGACTGATACAATCAGTAGCTAAAATGCCTTTGCTGGCGTTTTGAATGATAATTCTGGAAAACATCAGTCTCTGAAAGAATACAAAATATTCTTTCCAATTTTTACTTGTCAGGTACATGTTGTAATAGGGAACATAGGCCCTTCAACAGCTGTGGATATAATTGCCATCTGACAAACTTATATAAGATTTCCAAAACAGAAATAAATATTTAGATCCTTGCCTCTCAAGCAGAGTATGTCTGAAAACATAAGTGAATGACTACGAATCCAGACATACAAGTGGTTGTAGAGGCTTCCCCTGAGAAAACCCAGAGGGTGTGGTGTTGCATCTAAATGTAAGGCAGGTGCAGAGACATATATAGAAATCTTTGGAACTGGGGCTAGTTAATTAGTGATGGGTGTGTGTTTTCTATTAACTGGCTACAGTTAACGTAACTTTTTTAAACTGACAAGACATATTTAGAAATTTTATATCAGAGTGACTGTGGCACACGTTGTGTTGGCTGGTAACAGGGCTACTAGTATCAATTAATGCTGAACAGCGCAACTCTCCATCCGTGGCTTTTTGTTCCAGGTCTTCTCCAGGTGGACTCAAGCTCTCCCAGGGTAATAAGAATTCCTGTTCTCTGTATGTAATATAATCATGCCCTTGAGTTCTGGGAGGAATGAGACCTAATTAACTTCTACTCTCATAAGTAGCCATCTGTGTGACTAAAACTTGATTAGTTTATACCTTCCCATACAACAGTAAATCTTAGTCTGGGTAGTGTGTTAACTGGACCTTCTGACATTTATGTGCCTCTCACAGGCAAGATGAATTTAGATGGAGATTCTCATACATCCATTTTTACTAAAATACCTTCTAAAGCCTGAGCTTCCAACTGTTAACATGAAGAGATTTTCCCTAGCTTCTGCTTACATCTTGGCTGCTCTTACACTGCCCGTTGACAGTGGGTATGAGGAGAAAATAATTGCTTAATTTATTTGCTTATGTATGCAGCTTCTAAGTGATGATGCACATCTAGCCATGGTAGTTTCCTATCTCATTTCTGCAAAGAACACAACACAGCCTTACTATTCATGACAGAGGGCAACTATGATCACTAAGAAGAGTTTGTCATCTTCAGCCACATGAAGTACAAAGTGATAGCAGAGTCTGGTACAGCTATGGGACAAGTAATTAACATCACTTAACATGTAATGACACATACAATTTGAAACAGTAATTCTTCTGCAGATGTGAGCTACATCACACTACTTTGTGAAGTGCTAAAGATGACTCTAGTATCATGCCATGCTGCCTGTGTAGCTCACTTGGACTATGTGCTCAAAGAAAGTAAGGAACAGACAGGAAACTTCTGAGACAGTAGCCAAATGAAAAGTTTCTCCTGCAGCTTCTGGCTCCTGGAAAAGTATTTTTAAAGACATAGTAGCTGTGCTTTGTGATTCCTAATGTATAGGAGTCCTCTAAAATTAGGAACCCATCATTTTAATATATATCCCCCTCTCTGTCCCTGCCAAGAGACACGCATCAAAGATGGATGCTTATCCTTGCTGGAAACGGGTGTGTAGGCTGACGGTGAAACATAAGAAAATATTGATGACAGCTGTAGTGAACGGTAAAAATTATTTTGAGTTTGGTGCAACTCTGTAAGTGTTGTCAACAGGGGCCATGGATGGAGACTGCAAGTTGCAACAGAGTACAATGCCTTTCCTCGGAAGACTCTCCTATGTGTGCCCTGGAGTGAAAAATGGTAACCTCTTGTTCATCTCCTCTTGTCCAAATATCTAACCAAGATCACTGAAATGGGTTTGTGGCACTGCCACCGTCAGTGATTGTAACTCAAAAGGATTGCCTTCAGCATCCTCAATTTGAACCAACACTGATCTCAAGATGCCTGGCAGCATAAAGAAGATTCTTTGCCTCTTAAAGCTGCTACAAGGTGATTGCATCTGAGAAATGCTCAGTCCTCTAATGGGAAAGATGCATCCACATAGCAGTCTGCTCAAAGACATAAGCTGCTCCTCTCTGGTACTGCTTCTGTGCTGGGATCTGGAACACATCTACTAGGAAAAAAAAAAGCTATAAAAATAAAAAGTAAGAATGAGTTGAGAGGTGAAGAAGGGCTTGCTAAAGGTCACAAGCAGATTACAGTTCTTTAGGAAATTTAAGGAAAAGTAACAGGCAAAGATGAACAGCTAGATGGTCAGAATGACACAGAAATGTCATTTCTGACAGTTGAAAACAAAGGGAGAATGCAGCACTTGAACATTTTTGTAATATGAACCACCTGAAGCATCTGGGATCTCCTAAGGATCCCAGGAACAGCTGGTGGTAAATGGGTGGTGTAGGGGCACTGGGCACATGCTGGGGGGCTTTTCAGAATCCACACAAAAAATTTAGATCAAATGCACCAAAACCTCTTTGAGACCAAAGAAACAACAGAAAGCAACCGAAAGTCATAACAGATTTCTCATCAAAAACAATTTCTTTAAGTTGTTAAGATATGTGAACTCTGAAAGAAATGCAGATAGCCGACAAAATGAGTTGAAAATTTTGTTTGAATTTAAAGTTCTAAATAATTAGCTAAATTTATCTAAGCAACCAGCTATTAATTTAACAGGATCTAATCCATATGTAAAAACAAGTTGAGATCAGGAAAACATCAAGTGTGGTAACTACTGTGTGAAATGTGAGACAGCAGCATGATCCAACACAGAAAGCTAAAAAGGCCTTGATGCAGCAATTCATCATCAAATAACTGATACTTTCAAGGTGGGAAAGGCGATAAGTTTTTATGATTTGGGTAAGAAAAAAAAAATCTCTAAGATTAAAATAAAGGCAAATGAAAAATACAGTAGACTGCTTATTCCAAGAACTATGCCCCTTCCCCTCTGCAAGACACACCCCCAGTGTTTTTTTGGATTAACCAGCAAAAATTTTGCAATTTTGAAATACATATCTTCCACAAAAGTTAAAACTTGATTCCAAATAATCATTCTCTTTTTCTCTCTTGGTATATACAGTTGAAACAGTATTTATTTGCTAACCAACAAGTAAGACGTGAAACTAATTAGCTTCCAGCCAAAATGAATAATTAAAAAACCTGGGTGACAATTAGTAACAATTGGTCTTAATGAATAATTCTCCAGCTGTATTTCTTACTAATTAAACTTCATGAACAGAATATTAATGCCAAAGAATCATTGAATCATAGAATGGTTCGGTTTGGAAGGTATCAATAATCATGCCAATGGTCATTTATGAATCTCAAAATAAAATATTTTTTTTTAAAAAACCCAACAATTAAATTCAGTGTGTGTATGGACCCTGAAAAATACTTAAAACCTTTTTTCTTGAGAGTGCACTCAAAGGCAGACTCTCCTCTATAGGCTAAGTTTTAGCTGATGTCAACGTGCTTTCATTGCTGAGACACTCAATGTGTATTTCTTGCTTATGGTATTAATATCAGTACTTTTAAAGCAATATCACCATTATATTATCAGCTGTCTGAAGTAAAAACCTCATACAGCTCATGCTCAATACCACAGGAGCGCAGGCTTCAAGGGAAACTTGTGAAATTTAAAACAATTATTTGTGAAAGGAACTTAATGTCTAAGTTGAGTATGGTAGGTATAGTGCCTGGTGTTTTCGCTATACTGTTATCTTATTCCTGAAGGTGGAAGTTTCTTTTTCACTTTTTAGATATAACTCCAATTAACTAACTATGATAGTAGGTTCATACACATTTCTAGAGATAAACTTGGAGCCTTAAATCGTTTATACTTCCACTTTTATATTCTCCTTTAACCTGTCATCACTGTTACTCTACAATATTTCAAGTGATGTGGTACATATGTTTTCACAGCATTGAGAGGCTCTGTTTTATAAATAAATGTATTTAAGAAAATTAACCTCAAACCCTTGGTTTTGATACACACTGTATCAGTAGTCAGTCAAGAGAAATATTACGCCAGGTGCTTCATTGCTGCTTTCTTTTTTTATTTTCCTAGTATCCAGTAAAAGACAAGGGTCAGTAGTTTCAGGAAAATTGCAGCAGTTTCAAAAATTATATTGTAAACCTTGTGTCAAAAGCAAATATGGGGTCAGAGTCTTCTGTCCTCTGAGCGACTGTAAATTTGCTAATTTCATGGAAGAGAAAGGGAGAAGGAAACTACTTGGAGCAGATGCCACCAGAACTAGGCTCTGCTGGGGGAAGGCTTAGGAGAACAGGCTTAAAATCAGGACACTTGCAGGGGCCTGTGGTAACCATGTGATGATGAGTGAGAGGTGGGGAGAGAAGGAGACTGAGACTGCAACAGGCAGGCTTTCCTCAAAAAAAAAAGTGTAGTTGGAAAGCAAAAAGAAATAGGAAATTAGAGTATATGGAGGACTACAATTAGATGGGGGAAGCCAGGAGGAAAGGAGAGACAGTTTTGACAAAAAATTAGTATGGAAGGAGGACTGAGTTTGCTCTCTCAAAATGTTGAGGAAGTACTGAAAGTTGCATAAATACTTGAGGTAGGAACCTGAAGCTCAGGGGCACTGAGGACAGAAACCAGGGAAGGGAGGCTTGAGAGTTAACTGGATGTGAGAAATGAGGTTCCTTCTTCTGATAGGCAAATGGTGCTGGAACAGAAAGCCAGGGGTGAGAGACAGAGAGAGGAAGAGCAAGGCACCACAGGAATAGCATGAGAGGCAGCTGCAGGGGCCTGCTTCTGATTCTGGGCATCCTGGCTGAAAGGGTATTTTTATTGCTGAACATCTGCTATGCCTTCCTACCTGCAAGTCTTGTAACATTATCTCACTTCACCATAGCTTTGTGGAGACATTTTTCAAGTTTGAGTTTAATTTTTCAGTCTTAACAATGCTTATGTGATTGGTATCTTTCCACAAGTAGTACTGTAAAAAGACCTGAGTTTGGAATTAGACCAAATTTTCAGACCTACCTAACTTGCAAGAGAAAATAAATCTGTATAAGAACCATTATTTCTATGAACCACACAACATTATTTGTGATACTCAGTTGCACATGGGTCAGTCTTCTTTTGGCTTGTACAGGCCCTTGCTGTCAAAACTTACTTGTTTTCAGTGTTTAAATAGGAATGGAGTGTATTTTGAATGCAGCAAGTATAGCACTTTAATCCAAATGAAACCAGAGAAAATTTGTCAAGTGGTGATATTGACACAAAAATGTCATTTCTTGCCACCCTTGCAGTACCATTTGATTCTTCCAGCTCATCTCTGCTTTACTCCTTTCTTCTCTCCCCTCCTGTGAGAGTTTAGTAAATTTTTTGCTAAGCATGAACCAAAAATGCTGTTTCTTTGTAATGTTTATTGTTTACTTAAAAATAATCATGTTAATATTATGCTTGTGGGAGAGACAATTGGGAAGTTGGAATGAAGGGAAGCGAATTTTGGGACCTGGGGAAAGCAGAAGAGGTGAAATCTCATGTGGGAGATTTGGCTACAAATGAACAAGTGCTCGCTAAGATCACATTAGTACTCTTACTTGGCTGTTTGAATGGGGTTGGAAAGGGCCAGCAGTTGATTTATAGCAATTCAATGGAAGAATTACAGTCTTTCCCCTCCCCCAAGATATCTCTGACATCCCTCCACAAACAATGGTATTTTCAGAGGCTTAAGAATTATGGCAGTTGCTATTTGTAGTTAACATGCACAGTTACTCTTTAAAAGATGTGTCAGTCTCCTCTTCTTTGTTTGGCTTTTTTCTTGACTTTGTTTCTGTTACTGAAATGGCTGGAAGTTGTAAATATTTGCTACTACTCAGTTTTGCTTAGGAAGCTTTATGTCCTGATTTCTATTTAAAAATTGAATCCCTGGTTAGAAGGTAGTTGCTACCTCTTCACAATTGTTTCTGAGACATACAGCTATGAAAAAAAAAACAAAACCCTAAACCAACAAAACAAACATATCCTTTAATAGCCAATGAATAGAGTCCACAGAAATAGTTAATCAATAAAGAACTCAGCTGAGAGCTCCCAATAACACTGTAGCTTGATCATGGAATAATTATAAAATTCATGGTCAAATGATTCAGATTCAGCAAGGACACAAGAATATGTAAAAATTAAAAGATTAATTACAACAGTTTTGTATAACTTAGAAAACATTTTATATACATACAAATTGTAAGGAGTAATGAGCAAAGTTTTCAATAAAACATGTTTTCAGGTATATTAATATTTTAATTATTTTGGAACATGACTCATAGCTGGATTCAGTAGTTCATGTTTAAGAAAATGAAAAATCAGTGAGTTAGATTATATTCAAGAGAGGAATTCTGCAGAATTTCTAAGACTATCAGAACAGAGTTTTTTTTTTTTCAGGTTCCTCAGCCTCTTTGCAGTTCAGCTACTAGCTACCCACCAAAATTAGGGAGAAATCTAGACTAACACATGAGGAAACATATCTGGAAACTGTATTTTACAGAAGGCTTATAACGGAACATAGAGTAAGGATCTAACAGTCACAATTTCTAGGTACAATATGTTTTCCAGACTTTCCTTAATGCTAGCTTAGCCAATATATACAGCTGCAATAGCTGCATTAAAATTAAAAGTAACTGAAAATTAGAAATTACAGTGCATTTTATTCCTCTGGTATAGAAACATACAGACCTGATCTACCTTACATAGACAAATTACAACTAGAATCACTTCACACTTGTTTACGAAAAACATAGAATTAAATCCTGGATATATAAAAGTCAGTAGGACTTGCAATTATCTTGTAAATCTCTGAAACATTAAAGAACTGATCTATGTGAGTTTAGCTACAATGTTGATACTGTGACTTTTCATTGCATGTATCATCTAAATGTTTGGAAAACAGTAAACTAGTATGTGAATAATGTGAAATTGTCTTAAGTTAGAGGTCATGACTGTATACGGCTGGACTCTTGATTTTAAATGCTAGAAGCTGTTAGCTTTACACAGAGAATTACCTAGTACAGAAAAGGTCAAAAAACCTAATTTTAAATTGGTATCAAAAGTTTTTGTAGAACCCTTCACATTTTCTACACTGCTGAACACATATGCAAACCCAGATGTTTTTCAGAATTGTCTGCTTTAATCTAGGAGTTTTTATTTTTTTGGTCTAGGATTTGGTAAGTCTGGCTTTCTTGGGAAATTTTCAGATGCTTCTGCCTTTTGTGTTACTAAGAAATCAAAGCTTTCAGAAGGGAAATTTAGAGTCTTTTCTGAGCACTGTCCTTAGCAGGCAACCCCAGCTGACTTTCTCAAACTTCCCTGTGTCCTACTTTTCAGCTTTTTATTCTTCCCCACTTTATGAGGGACCAATGCCCTAGAAACTTTTAAGAGTCAGGCATTATTTGACAATTATTTCAGTCTAAAATATCTAAAAGCAGGGTAAACCAAGGAGGATTGAGAAGAGCCACAAATAAACAGTAATCCCTATGGGATACATACTTTATGTACAAACACATCTTCGAATAAATTTATGTGTGTTTCAAGATTAGGAAACAAAATTATGAAAATAATTATTTCTCATAACATCACTGAAGTGATTTGCCCTATGGTATTAGATGTTACTTCATGATAAAACAATACATCAACAAACAGCCAATTTAATTGAACTCAGATGTACAAAGGGATGGCACAATATAATTTTCTGTCAATCATTGATGAAAATTGAAATTGCCTTTGGAATATTTTGGTCCTGGTAAATCTGTTTGTATCTATCTTCCACACTAAATTTATAGCTAAAATAATTAAGATAGTCTTTCTCCAGAAGTGTGTCAAGTGTAACTATATTTTTTATTTAAATTTATTTCCTGTTTGTATTAACAACCTAATTATGAGACAAGCTGCATGAATTCTGCTACCAAAAGTGTCTTGGAAACTAAATTTAAAAAAAAAAAAACAAAAAAAAACAAAAACCAAACCGAACTGTAATACAATTTTATTTCCATTGCTTCAAATTTAAAACCAGAATATCTATTGAATGTTCTGAAACACAGTCAAATTGCTTCTGGCATTTCAGCGTGTCCAGAGGCAAATTCCTGCATGGCTTCACTTGACTTTTACTCAACTCAAACCTCAAGAAAATTCCTAACTATCACAGCTGAAAAAAAAATTATGCATTCTTAATTGAATATTCTCCAGCATTTGATTGACATCATTGTTACACTGTGGTGTTCCTATTGTGATATCTTTATTAACATCCTGGGTGTGCATGCATGACTCTTTGGAAAGGCTTCCATAAACTATTCAGATAATTATGCATCCCCATAAATTTGCAACAAACCAGACATTATTATATATAAGTTACAATATCTAACATTTGAATAAGCATCTAAAGTTTCTTAAAAGTATATGTATGCACATGTATGTACATGTGCACACACACACAAATCTATGTATCTTTCTATCTATACATAGTACAGATACTATCTCTACTTTAACCACTTCCTCCATGTCTAAGTGACAACTTAAAGGGAGAAAATAAAATAAAACAAAAAACCCTCACAAATTAGAATACATATTTTAGACAAGATTATGGCTAAAAAGTATATTTCTTAGTATAATACTTAAATCACTGGGAAACTTAGAATTCCATCTGATTCATTAAAGAAAGGCAACAGAGCAGCTCCTCAGTTATACAACTGAGTTGGAATTAACGGACATATGCTAATATAAACCTTCTGAAAATATGACCTACTATCCGTGTAATAGCTTTAACAGATCATAAGATAGTAGACATAAAAATACCACTAGTCTAGCATCAAAGATTCTAGACATGCAGCAGCTTGTCTATAATATAGATGAATATAGATAGCGGGAGCACAAAGTATGAGTTTAAATGGTAGACTGCACTTTTATTTAACCTACGCAAATATTCTGAGAGAACTGAAAATATAGGTATCTTAGTAAATGAGAAAGATCTCAAGGGCCCACTGCTTTGGGTCTTGACCTGTGAAAGAGCAGGTTTAACTCCAAGGCTGACTTTTTGCATAATCTTCAACAACTTCGTTTTGTCTCCTAGACCTCTGTGAGCAGGAGTGTTTTGCATTTACTAAACTCTGATACATCTGCTGACTCTATAATGGCAGGAGGCCTTCTTATTGTCTTGTTATTGGCTGAGTTGGCTTTGAGCAATCTGGTCTAGTGGGAGGGGTCCCTGCCCATGGCAGGGGGGTTGGAACTAGACGATCTCTAAGGTCCCTTCCAACCCAAACCATTCTAAGATTTTATGATTCTGTGATGAATCTATGAGTATAGTGCATTACTACCGTAATCAGAGATTCTTGATCTAAGCAACTGAGAAAGGAGACAAAAAATCAACAAAGCAAGCAACACAAAAACATGATGTGTTGCAGAAGGTAGAATCATAGAATCATTTAGATTAGAAAAGATCTCCAGAGGTCATCTGTTTCATCCATCCCCCCAAACAGGGTCACTTTTGAATTTAGTTACCATTTCCATGTTAGATCAGGTTACTTAGGGCCTTGTGTAGTTGAGTTTTGAGTAACTCCAAGAATGGAGTTCCCACAGTCTCTCTGGGCACCTGTTCCAGTGGTTGACTATCCTCACTGTGAAGAATTTTATCCTTCTGTTTAATCAGAATTTCTCTCACTGCAACATGGATCCAATGTCACTTGTCCTATCACTGTGGACCTCCAAAAGAGTCTGGCTCCTTCTTAGTAAAACCCCTCACCAGGTAACTTAAGACAGCTGTCAGATTGCCCTTTAGCCTTCTGTAGGCTGCCCAAGCTGACCTGTATCAGCCTTTCCTTCTATGTCATGTGACCCAGCTCTATAATTATTTTAGTGGCTTTCCACTAGACAGTACTCTAGATGTGGTCCTGTAAGTGTCATGTGGAGAAAAATCATTCCTCTCATCCTGTCAGCTCTGTTTCTGCTGATGTATCTCAGCATCTTCTTTACCTACATCACTGCAAGAGTGTACTGCTAACTCACATTTAATTCATTGTCTCAAGACCTACAGGCTTCTTCTGCAAAGCAGCTCCCTAGCCAACCAGTCCCCATTCTGAATTCTCATTACATGACATGGCTTATTTTTCCAGGTGATGGACTTTGTGTTTGCACAAAGTCCCGCCCATCCTGGTAGTCCCCAGGGTTTCCTGCCAAAAACTTCCCACCAAAACTTCCCATCACAGCTCTTGTCACATCCACACAGTGGCAGTCAGCACGTACAAATTTTTGGTCAAAAAGTTGGAGAAGTTGGGGTCCCCAGCCAATGAGGGCCAACATGATCATATTTGACCACAGGTCAGATTCAACTAGGGTATAAATGGAGCCCTGCTGGAGGGCAAGCTTGAGTCTGTCCTCCTCTGAGCATCAGGTCTACAGTCAGGGACTTTCCTGTTAGGCTGGTCAGTTGCATGTGATCAGTTTCATATTTCAGCATTTCAATTGTGTTGTAATTCATAATGATAAAGGTGAACGATGAATCTAGATTTGTGTACAAGGCAAATTTTGGTTTAAAGTGAGGGCAATCAATGGGTAGTCTTACAGGTGAGAGAGATGCCTACATAATCTTACTGAAAAATAAATTAGAGTAAACTGTATATACCAGTAATGAGAAAAATATTTCTTCTGTCCATGTAATCTTAAATTAAAAAGATATTGTGTATAAAACATACAATAGAAAAAAACTAATAGAAAATAAACTTTCTTCAATTTGGGAGGTCTTTTATCAAAGTCACTAACCGTAAAGGTCACTAATAGAGTGACTACAATACACTTTGTTTGACAGATTGAATCGGGATTGTTGTCAGATACAATGCAAAGAAACTATGCACTTTGGTTTCTTCTTTCTCTCCTGGGAGAGATTCAAGAAGGCTTATTTCATCCAGCATACTTCTATATTTGCACTCGGTCTATCAGTCATGATGTCCGTGCTATGTTACGCAATATTTTTCATTCCTCCCTTGATCTAATCTTTAGAATTGTGCTTCTTTGTCTCTATAACAGCACCTGGAGACAGAGAGAGGAGGATATATCCTTATTCTTTTTAATTTACATTTAAGAAAAAACATTCTGAAATAGTACTAAAATCTAGAAAGAGTGAAATTGTAATGACATAGGATTTCAGATCTAACAAGACAATTAACAATATGTAGGGGATTTGTGTACTGTTCAGTAAAATTCTGGACGGTGTTGAGCATCCTTAACATTCATTAAAGTAACTAGGATGTTTGAAGCAACCTCACTATTATTCAGGAAATTATAATTGCAGCACCAAATTATTACTTAGAACTCATTAATGTCTGCAAAACCTTTGAAATTCCAGATGAAGGTCATTATGAGAAGGTAAGTGTTATAAGGATGATAGTGTGTAAAATATTTTCTTAAACAATAAAAATTCTACCCGGATTTGTCTCAGTTTCATTCCTCAGAGTATTTTCCAAATGCAATGAAAGGGAAACTTACAAAATTTGTTATAGCATTTTATCTTATTGTCCTGGATTAAGCTGAGACAGAGTTAACTTTCTTCATAACAGCTAGCAAGAGGCTGTGTTTCGGATTTGTGCTCAGAAGAAAGCTGATAAAAAGTGATGTCTACGTGACTGCCAAGATCTTTCAGCTCATCTGGCTGTCTGCAAACAGGAGAAGCTGGGAGGGAGCACAGCCCCAGTTACTAGCCCAGGATTTGATCTTAGGTTCAGGATTGAGACCCAAAGTGGCCAATAATCTATTCCATAACATACACGTCATGCCCAGTATATAGATGAGGGGCCTCCGGAAGATCGTCCCTTTTGGTTCTGGATCTCTTTTGCTCTGGGTCATCTTGCTCCAGGTGGTCCCTCTCCCAAGGCATTCTTCCCCCTCTCCCCCCCCCACCCTGGTCAGCTCTCGGTCTGGGACAGTCAGACTGTTATCTCTGTTCTGTGAGTGCAGTTTCGAGACTCTCCCTGCTCTGGGATCATTAGCTGGGAGTGGGCTGAGCCTTGGTCATTGGGTACTGAGAGTATCACTGTGTATCACTCATTTGTATATATGTATATGCTATTATTTTGAATATTATTGTAGTTTAGTTATTAAATTTTTCAACCCATGAGTCCTTTTTTCCCTTTGCCCCTTTAATTCTCTCCCTCATACTCAGGAGAGAGGAGGGTGAGTGAACGGGTTGTGTGGGGTTGGCTCCCAGTCAACCCAACACACTTATTAATTTATTTCCTTCTTGATTATTTGTTAAACATTTATGTCATTAGATTCTACTTTGTGTGGATTGCTATGAAAACATCAAAGAAATTTCAACTGAAAAGAAAAACTTCTAGCTATACTGTGAGTAACAGCATGTGTCTAAGGTTTTGTCCATAGTTTTAGAGAGAAAATTTTCCTTCAGATATTGCAGTGCAAGATAAAAGCCATCACATCCTAATCAGAGGCAAATCTCAGTCTGGAATGTGAAAAATTATCATCAGGAGATATTTGAAACACATTTATATCTGTCATATATATGTTACAAAGGAAAAGCATAATAAGGAATTTAATGAAAATGAGGAAAACCAGCAATACATACACCTGGTTGTTTCCCACCTCATAACCTTAACGCTTAAACACCCCTTGCGTTTTAAATAAAGAACACCTCCTGCTTGGACTGTTTTGTTGGCATTTCCTGTTTCTCTAAAGGTCATTCAAGAATAAAACTCTTCTCATCTAAGCAAGTTTACAATTTAGTAGTTAAATACTAAAATATTTCTTAAATTTTATTGTCCCAGAAAGACAATTTTGAGAACTATATCCTCTAAATAGTTTCCTAAGTACATCTGTTGCCTGGAGAATAAGATTTTATTCTTCTTAAGATCTAGAAATGACAGAACTGTGTATGTATTTGTATGCAGTATCTTTTTCCCTTTGGGTTAGAAACATAGGTCTTCATCAGTTTCTGTAACAGTTCCAAATCACAGTAAAATGTACCAACTGAAATGGGAAGTTATTTTTAAGTTCCTTACTAGTACATCTCTTGCTCAAATTGATAAATTGAACAGAAACGTAACATTGTATTGCTAGTTATTAAACCTGCTCCTTTTATGAAGATACACAAGACTTTTTCTCCAGGTTCACTAGTAAAACAGCCTGAGAAAGTTAACTTCAGTGTTTGTTAGGTAAGTAAACAGTTTAAAATGTTGTCTTAAAAATAATATTTCCTAAAATCAATTTGTTTTTGTATTTTCATCCCAGTTCATAATACATTATTCTTTCACAACATTGAAGATACGTATCATTTTTTAAATGCTAAATGCTTTTTACTTGGTTACTTATCAACAATATTGTGTCTCTCTTGGATTTTAAGTCACAAATAACCCACCCACAGCCCCAGTAAATGTGAAAGACATTACAATAAGTGTGATCCTACATAAGTTGTTCTGGAGTTGCATTGCATTCTTATATGTAAATATAATATAGAAATATACTAAGTTATGATTTGCATTTGTCATGGTTTAAGGCCACCCAGCAAACTAAGCAACATAGCAGCCTCTTGCTAAAAACCTTGTGGGCTGCGGCAAAGTCAGGGAGGGTTCACTCACCACTTATGGTCACGGGCAAGAAATAGACTCAACTTGGGAAAACACAAAAACAATTTAATTCATTAACAACCAAAACTAGAGCAAGATAATGAGAAAGAGACCTACATCTTAGAAAGGCAGTTCTCCCCCACTCCTCCCTTCTTCTGGGCCCAAAGGCTTTGTTCCTGATTTCTCTACCTTCTCCCCCTGGTGGCGCAGGGGGCAGGGAATGGGGGTTGCAGTCAGTCCATCACGTGTTGTCTCTGCTGCTCCTTCCTCCTCACAGGAGGGCTCCTCACACGCTTCTCTGCTCCAGCGTGGGCTCTCTCTCACGGGAGAGTCCTTCACAAACTGCTCCAACCTGAGGTGCAGCCACCTCTTCCAGCATGGGATTCTCCACGGCTACATCTCAATAAGCTGCAGGCGAGCTCTGCTCTTCATGGGCTGCACAGGGGACAATATGCATCACCGTGCTCTGGCACCTCCTGCCTCTCCTTTCTCTTCACTGACCTTTGTGTCTGCGTAGTTGTCTCTCACATTCTGCTTCTCTCTCAGCTGCAGGTTTTTTCTCTGGTTCCTGACAAACTTCCTGGCTCTTGGGCTGAGGCTGCAGTAGCTCGGCCAGGCCACAGCGGAGGCTGGACCGGCAGCAGGAAGCTGGATGAACTGTCTGGGCCCTGCCTGGGGCACGCCCCTGCTCCCTGTGCTGTGGCCCCTCTTCAATATGTCATTCACAGAGGTGCTGACTGGCTCAGCCCTGGCCAGAGGCTGGTCCAACCTGGAGCTGGGGAAACTTCCCACAGCTTCTCACAGAGGCTATCTCAGTAGTGCTCCCCCCACCCTGCTACCAAAACCCTGGAGCTGGGGGAACTTCTAGCAGCTACTCACAGGAGCCATCAGTGTAGCCCCTCCCCTGCTCCCAAACAAAGCCCAGCACACAAAACCACAACAGCAACTGGGTATGTATGTGTGTTTGTTGTATCACTATCATATCTCAAATGAGACCAATGGCAATTTAGCCAGGTAATAAAATAATTTGCTCTCTGTAAGACCTAAAAGCCCCATAAATCACTTCTCAGAAATTTATTTCAAATAATTTAACTGATTTAATTAACCTTAAAGGAAACACACTAATTAGATACTAGCGAAAGAAAAATTGGGACATGCTGGGATAATGAAGAGAATGGCAAGAGTGATTGAATTATTTTTATTCTTATGTTTCAAGGGAATCATCATGAATAAATATTATTTTTATAATTTTTTAAAAATACTTTAAAGTAGCTGTAACTCCCAGTAGAAGTATCCACCTGGGAAATTATTTAGTCTCCGTTCCTCCCCAAAAGCCTCACAAAACCCAGACAAAACAGGAAATAGTATCTGACCAGTAATAGTATAGTAGTCATGCTATGCGACACTGATTCATGGAAAAGGCTTTGTTCTACAAAAACATTTGAGACATTGTAAGCCTGTTGCATGACATCAATCAATACATTCTAGGAACTTCTGAAAATGAAGACAAAGTTACTGACTGTCTCACATGCACCCAGAACTGATAAGCATGTACTCTTTAGCAATGAATTAAACTTGTAGGGAGTCAATTAAACTTGTAAACTTGACTTGTAGGGAGTCAATAAATTATGAAGGAGAAGGTTTCAGGTCAGCACCAGGCATATCAGCATCATTATCATCCCTGTTCACCCCATCACCATAACTTAGTCATTCTTACACCTTAACTGGAGGAAAATATTTTAAAATTATTTACTGCCTTCTCTGAAGATTAAATACCTTGCAGAGGACAGATGCTCTAGTTTTTGTAGCAGTTGAGTTCAAAGTGAATAGAATACACAATGAACCTATTTATTCACAGACAGTTCAACAAACTCTGTGTATGTACACAAGATGTAGAAGAAATTTGCTGGAGAAGAAACACTTTTGAACATTAACTGAGTATATATTTGTATATTCAAGAGTGTATGGCATCTATTGAACTAGATCCTCATAAGAATAATGCATTTCCACTAAAATGTTATTGAAGCAATACTTATTTACTATGATCAATTGTCTTCAGCATTCTAGCTTCTTTGGTCCTTTGTTAAAGATAATTAAACAGAAAAATTACCTCATGACAATGCATTTTTTTTCTGAATCTTTCAGTACAAAACTGAAATTATGGTAATAAGCAATTTGAAGAAAAGTTTCTTAGCACTCCCTGTGGTAAACCTCATTTGTGTATGTTTTCTTCAATTTTTTTTTTTTTTTTTTTTAAGAAAAAAGCTCTAGCTGATCTCTCTGACAGGAGATGTGTTTCCTGCATGCAAATGTCATTTAGTATATATATAAACAATAAAATATTTTGTAAAGAACAGCCTTAATAGCTGAAGAAAAACTCAACAAGATTAATTTGCCTTCCAAATGTTTTTTCCCATATGTTTTTTTTCCTCTATAAGATTCAAGTTTCAAAGTGTAAATGTAGAACTAGTACAGTGGTATGATTTGTTTAATTTCATTCACTGCTTTTTTTTGTGCTGAGGAGAAAAACAAAACCAAACAAATCAAAACTACATCTAATAAAAAATAAGTAAATAACTCTGCAGATACAGAGATAAATAGTTCTTACGTTAATTTAAACTGGTAAAATTTTATACAAGTAAAAATGCAAATAAAAGGAAAAAAATAATTATTAATGAAAATAAGGTGAAATAGCTTGTAATTTGTAGCAGATTTAGAAAGATGGTGCTTCAGTTCCTACAGTTCCCTCAAGCCATGACAAAGGTAAAAGTTAAGTACTGTAACAAAATTGCTGCAGAAACCAAATGGAAAACACTTTTAATGTTTAAAGACTTACTTTTTTTGTCAATTTTAGCATCTACAGTGTAAAATAAATTTAATCTCAAGGTTTCAGACAATGCTGAACTAACTAAGTACTGAGCAACAAAGCAATTTAGGAAAATGGCTTAGAAACCAACTTTTAAAGCATATGCTAAGGTGACTTCTTGAAGGAAGAAGAGAAGACTTTGTTAGAAACTTTTAAAAGTTAAAAATTAAATTTAAATACTGTCAGGTTTAACACATTTTTTTCATGAAAAGTCAGGTTTTTTCTAATTGTCAAGTAATCATGACTATTGTTACTTTTAAAAGCAAGAGACAAAGAATAGAACACATTGTTTAGCTTAAAGATTGAAATTCATTGTGTGCAGAGATGCAATATGAAAATGCAAAAAAAACTTGTTTCATATAAGCACAAGTTCTTGAAAAACCTTGGTAGAGCTTGCTTCAGCAGGTGAAATTTGTCTCTGAAAAAAATATGTGACACTGCTTATGTGACCAGATCTGTACCCAAAATAGTCATCCTGATACAAGTATTTAACTTGTCAAAGCACATAAATGTATAAGTAACCAAAAAGATGAAGGAAAGTAAATTGAATTTCTTCACTGGATTTGGTTGCTGCATACAGGCTACAAAGAGATCCACATGCTTCAATGTTTTTGTTGTTCTCCCTCTCAGCTTATGTTTTGCCTAGCCTGACTTTCTCCCCTGTAATAAGAAAATGCAATACACGATTACCTTGTACCTTTCATGCACTAAAAAAAAATAATTTGTAGTTTGTTTAAGAAACACCCATGTTTTAGATAGGGGCGCTATACATCATTGCAAGAAACCGCCACAGGGTAAACCAAGCATCAAATAGACTGTAAATCTTCCTTTGCACTGATAAGCTACTTAGTCCAAGGTTTACAGATGTCACAGGATTTTTTAATGGAAATACTTCTGGAAGCAGATGTGACCCAATGCAGGTCTGCAGAGCAAACTGAAACCACAAGGACTAGTTTGTTTGAAAATCTGTTGAATTCAGAGTAAAAACGTGTATTTTGATAGTAATAGAAGGATGTTTTTCAGGGAAGTAGAAAAACAATGAAGCTATTTTTTTTTCTTTGTTATTTGCTGATTCTGTAAGTGAACTAAATATCCCACTGAATGTATTATCAGAACATCTTGAGGCTCTCAGTCTTCTTAATGTTTAGACAAACTTTCAAACTGTCTTTCCATGCAATCTCTTACTGCATACAGAATCCAGCTTCAACTCCTATTTCAAAAATAAAACACTAGTATTTTCCCCTCCCAAGACCCCTTAAGCACCTACCTCTTGAGAAAACCTTGCAAAACAATGCTGGATTTGCAAGGACAAGCATTCGGAAGAGAGGTAACAGCAGATCAGTTGTGTTACTATAGAGATCGCATTCACTCTAAAAAAAACCTTTTTCAGAACATGAAATATACATGGGTTGAATGGGTGAGTTTATTATATGTTTTTACCTTGTCATTTAATATGGCTGCCTACATATTGTTCCTGGATTTAGAAAGCCCTGGATAGAGTAATGACCTGTTATTATTAAACAAGGTTTTTTTCTCAGATGATTTTTTTTGTTTCCTCTCATTAATTGGACTTAATATATATATCTATAATAAGAAAAGTATTACTGATTTTCTTGAACAAATGTGAAACACAAAGTAAGGTCAGAAATTATCAGTTTATTGGAATGATCATTTGAAAAGAGTATGGCTGAGTATTTCAAATAGCTCTGTATTTTATAACACATATTCAGAATAGGATAATATTGTGTTAGCGATGTGCTCAGAAAATGTGAAAGTCAAACTCCATCCTATATCAACCTTAGAACCAGGAAAGAAGAAATAGAGAGCATGCTTATGATTCTTTGTTTTATCTTGTGAAGGGTCATCATCTTTAAAGATTCTCACATGAACCAGTTATGCTGTACAGTCAGCCAGAATTCAAACACTGATGGGACTTGTCTTCACTTTTCATTGTTCTCTGATCAATGCTTTCGCAGTCCTTGTCACTTCCTGTTCCTTTTCTCCTGCTCTGGTTTCTCATCTTCCTTTTCCTACTTAAATTCGTGTCATTCTGCCTAGCAATACAATCCCTCTTCCACAGTGTCTAGCTTTTTCCTTATCGCGCTGCATTTAAGTGAAGAATCTCTCTTTTTTGTGCTGACTGATTCAGGGAATATTGAGAATCAAGAGCAGATAGTTTCCTTGCTACATTTTCCAGTATTTAGCACCATGGATGCTCATGATTTGTAACACTAGCTTAGAAACGACTTTAAATTTACTTTGGATTTTCCAAGATACATGAGAGAAATTTATGACAGAAAAAAAAGTAGAAAGGATTAATATTTGGCACTGCTCTGAAGAAGTACACTTAATGAAATTTAACACATTGTTAAATGGGAGAAAGGGAGAGACTGCAGTGAAGGAATACCTTTGAATTATGAAATATGTAAGCAAGCAAGCAAGCAAGCAAAAACATTTAAAGAATTGTTTTATTCTATCAGTATTTTATATTGGCTAGAAAAGCCGTGTTAGGGATTCTTTACATTTGTTAAGGAATTACCAATATAAATTTGCATGGATTTCACAAGACTGATTTGAATAACATTAGGAAATTGGTAGTTCTTATCTTAGTTGAATGTTCAGTACAAAATAATTTGCAGAACTCCTATACTGAGAAATAGCAGCTGGTTAAATAAAATACCTACCACTTATAACATACAGTTTTTCAAACCTCATTTAATCAGAACACATTACCGATGTCAAATAAATAAAGTAAAAAACGTGAAACTTTCTCTTAAAAGGAAGGATGGACCAGATTCAGTCTGTCTTTTTCATAACATATGACTTATAATTCCTCAGGTAGGTCTTCTGCTTTTGGTGGCAGATGCCACTTAAGTACTACATTTAAAAGGAGCTGAAAGAATCTTGCTGTAGCTAATTTATTTTATTCTTACCCAGGCCTTGCAAAATATTAAGAAATATTGGCATCCAGTCTTGTTGATGATGAAAAAATAGCTCATTTTATTCATTCTGAATTTATGAAATGCTATGCTCTATAAATGATGTTGTATCATTAGATTAGCGTCTGCTCCAGGATTCATGGTATTTTGAAGAGGAATGATTAAGGACGTTATTAGTAAATCTACAAAGAACAGGACACACAGCATTTAAACATTACCCTATCATCTGTGCAACAAATGTTCAGCATCATTATGTTTCCACAATAGCAATTTGCCATTGCTCTGTGGGGTAAGCAATCAATACAGGCAGGCAATGCTTTTTGTATCAATAGAAAGAGAGTACAGCTTAGTCAGTTCCAGCCTTTGCAAAATCAATAAGCATGTCTCTTTACATGGCAGAAAATTAGTCTCAGTTGCAGATGAGAGTGACAAGGTATGGGCTATAATTAACACAGGAAAGCCTTACAAAACGTTCATCCCACTGTTTGTAGAATGTTGTTCAACTTTTTACTGAGCATTAAACATAAATATTGTTTATATCAGCCCCTAATGCAAAAAGAGCTGCCTAGAATCTTAATTACTTCACAGCAAAATAATAGCCTCTAAAAATGTTGTTGTCAGAGTTTTTAGCAGGTACACAAAATGTGTTAATACTTATCAGGATATGCGTAGAGAGAATAACCTTGTTTTTAAAAGACAAAATAAATAGATTTCAAATCACTCTCTAACTTCAGTAAGACAAAGTGCATGTGAGCAGTTCTGCAGAGAGTGGTTGTCATCAGAAACAAATAATTTCCTCCTTCAAATTGGCAAGTTGTACTTAACCGCTGCACTGAAGCAGTAGAGGCCACCTGTTCCTTTCTCCATTCAAGCTGTCCTATGGCCAGTTCTAAGGAATCAAAAAGAAAAGTCAATAGATCCATGAAGATCTTATCAAAGCTATTACCCATAAGTCACCACCCCCATAACCTTATAGAACAAACCTCAACATTTTCCTGAGTTTTCATTTAGAACTGTGATGTCAATAATGGTTATAAACTTATAAAACACTAAAAGATACAATTTAATTATCATATGCAATATAGTACTTTTCAGTCAGAAATATTCAGTTGTGGATTTGAAAAAACAGGCAGTTAAATTCCTTTTTTTGTTTGTTTGTTTGCTTTTTAGAACGCTTTAAGACTTTTCTCAAGTTTTTTATAAAGTGCTCATCCAGACTTTCTATATAAGCAAGTAATGGTGAATTCAGTAAAATTTGTAATCTCACCAGTATGTTCAGCTGACTTAACTAACGTTCAAGGTCTTTAAAACCTCTAAAAGGTGATTGGTATAGAAATATGAAGTACTTTCTCAAAACAAAACTTCACTATTAAGAACTCTACCTTCTATGTGAGGAAAAAAAGAAAAGAAAGCACATCCAATTACTTGCTTATGTAACTTTACTGTAAGTTACACTTAAATTGGTATTTACATTTTTTTCAATTTAAATTCCATATTTAATGCTTAAATTTAATCTAATTAGAAACATGCAGCATGTTATAAGCAAGAACCTCAGAAGAACTCTTTTAAAAATCATTATTTTAAAAAAGAAAAGAAAAAGGGCGGAAGTACAAACAAGTTACTGACAGCATGTATTAGTATATGGATCTATTGCTTCTGATTTCCTAGAACAGTTTTGGTTTTCAGACTCCTGTTAAGTATTTCACCTTGTCAATTAGTAGTTAAGCAATAATATTTATGATAGTACATCTTTCAACCAGCTCTATTTGAAATTTTTATGATGATTTTTCTAAACAAGCCACTTTGCTTTTTTAAACTGTTTTATCTTTCTAACATTTTTGTCAATACTAAAGAAGTTATCAGTAACATTCTTTATCAGCTTAATTTAGTCTTATAGCTTTTTTTCTTGCACCATTTTCCTATTTCAAATACCCCACGCCTCACTCTTTTTACTGATTTTTTTAAATGTTGTTTAGTAATAACATAACTGCTTGGATGACATTCATTGAAAGCTAGCTCTCTTTTGAATTTTTAACCACAGTAACACTCAGCCTATGAGTCCTTATGTATCATGTACTCGTCGAGTCCTATTGGCTTGATGGTGTCCCAGTTTGCATATTGATCCACCAGTGCTGCATTCAGAGAGATAAAATTATAAAGTCCTCACAAACACAGTTCCTTACAGCTATAGAGCACTAGTTTCCTCCAGCCCTTAAACTTATCATAATCCATTAAAACAGCTTTAACACCTTCCAATTTCCCTGTAAAAAATTGAACAACCAGTGGCTTCAGGCTTCTACAAAGAAAGAAATACAGAGGAAGCTCACCTCTTTAACACACAGAACCAGTTGATTCATAAATGACTGTCCTGGGTTAAGCTGGGACAAAGTTAACTTTCTTCATAATAGCTAGCAAGAGGCTGTGTTTTGGATTTGTACTCAGAAGAAAGCTGATAAAAAGTGATGTCTACGCTGCTGCCATGGTCTTTCAGCCTCTCTGGCTGTCAGCAGACCGGAGAAGCTGGGAGGGAGCACAGCCCCAGTTACTAGCCCAGGATTTGATCTTAGGTTCAGGACTGAGACCCAAAGTGGCCAATAATCTATTCCATAACATACACGTCATGCCCAGTATATAGGTGAGGACCCTCTGGACGATCGTCCCTTTTGGTTCTGGATCTCTTTTGCTCCGGGTCATCTCGCTCCCTGTGGTCGCTCTCCCAAGGCCTTCTCTTCCCCCCCCCAGTCAGCTCTCAGTCTGGGATGCTCTGACTGTTATCTCCATTCCATGAGTGTGGTTTCGGGACTCTCCCTGTTCTGGGATCCTTAGCCTGGAACAGGCTGAGCCTCGGTCATCGGGTGGGGGGGCAGTATCACTGTGTGTCACCCATTCATATATTTGTATATACTATTATTTTCAATGATATTGTAGTTTAGTTATTAAATTGTTCTTATCTCAACCCGCAAGCCCCTTTTTTCCCTTTACTCCTTTAATTCTCTCCACTGTCCTAGTGTGGGGGGGAATTGCGTGAGCGGGTGTGTGGTTTGGCCCCCAGCCAAGGGCAAACCCATCACAATGACATTTCACATCTCTTCCAGAAGTAATTTAGGAGACTACTCTTTACTGACTTTTAGCCCATGGCTGTGAAAATGAAGAATTACAAAAGATTTGAAACATACTCATAGGTATAACATTTTGAACTCTGGTAATAATCTATTCAGCTTTTCTAACAAGTATTTCAAAGATCAATCTAATCGATGAAAAACAGCTTTGCCTTACATTGTGTTACTTCCTGTGCTTTTGTCACAGTGTTGGATTGGTGGAGTCCTCAGACCACAGCCTACACCCATTCAGACAAGACTGGACATGCATCCCCCTTGCATTTCTCTTTTTCTATTGTATGAGAAGCCACTTCAACAGAAGAAGGCATCCCTTGACTCTAAGAGCCATAGATCTAGTTATCCTGTACCACAAGAAAAGGAAGATTTATAGCATTTATTCCAAAGAAAAAGGGAAGATGATAACCCATTTGGGAATTAATTAACCTACTCCTAATCCTTTTGATGATGTATACCTGTGTCTCTGTAAAACATAGTCATACTACTTGCATACTCTTAAGGGAAGTTGAGAATAAAAACCTTAGACAGCAAAAAACTTCAGATGCTGCTATAGAGAATGATTCATGCCATTAATATGATAAGCTCTTCAGGCCAAGTTAGAGTATTACATATTTTTAACAGAAATAACATATGATTTGAAAATGAAACAGTTTCAAACTTTTCTAAGTGGTTTTGTTTTCTTCTCTTTTGGTCTTTCCCTGTCCCAAAGCATAACTGATTTAAAAAAAAGTCTTATTTTTTTAGTGTATATTTGATAGCCCTGATCCCATTCTATAGCTAAAGAACATGCTCCAGGGCAGGAGACCCCTTGCAATTCCTGATCCTTAAGTTATAAAGATTGTTGGTCTTTTTTTCTAGATGTAAGCAGATCCAAGAAGTTGTTATGTCAGTAAGGATTAGTCAGGCATAAGGGATTCAACGCACATGTCTCAAAATATTTTCAGACATAGAGTAGTCTGGAACTCCTGTGTGAGCTTCTTGCCACTCCAGTAAAACTATCTGCTTCATGAATTCTGTGCTTCTTAGCTAAAATAATTACAGACTCTATTTTGTGCTGCCAAGGTAGCTCAGTGCTGTCTCAGCCTGCAACAGGATCAGCCCAAATCCTTTTTCCTATTTCATTATTTGCTACTATAGCTGTCTTAACCTGCAACAGAACCAGCCCAGGTTCTTTTTCCCTGTTTCATTATTTGCTGCTTTGTCAGTTAGCACAGTACCAGCTGTGCATGTCACTTGAAATGAAATGAACATGATCCAATTAAGTTTGCACTACTGGGTGAAAGAAAGCTAAACTGAAAGGTGGGTGTTAACTGCTACCTCCAGATTTCAGACTGCTACTATTTGATGCTTATGACCTAATTCTTTTATTGATGACACTAATTTAAGATGAGTGACCAAGCATCCCACTGTGATCAGAACAGTTGCACAGAGTAATCAAATGTGCAGCTTACTCAACTGATTTATGCTATCCAAAAGACAAGCTAAGGCAGATACTGTGCGTGTTTTAAACAACATCAGTCTTGATCTGCACAGAGACTGTCTGCAAAAGTTTTAAAAGTTTCTCTATGGAGTATTTTTAAGATGTTCTTTATTAAAATATAACTATAGTTGCTTAAATCTAGAACTCAGTTTATTAATTCAGATATCTGTGTAACGTAACTTTTAGGAAAAGTAATCTGCATTTTAAAATATTTATAAGAGGTGTCCTTTAGTTTTTGTTCTTTTAAATAACTTCAGGAAGATGGCGGCTTTTTCCTCTTTTGGTTTGTTCAATGTAGTGTAATTTTGAATTTACAACTTTAGTGAGATCCCAGTCAAATGTTGTAGTCTCTCTTTTTTGAGTTAATAAAAGATACTGACTTGAATAAATAGTTTCTCAAATGATTCTAATAGATATCCAAAATTGTCAGGATATTAAAATATGCATCTACTCACAAGAACATGTTTAATCCATTTAGACTTAGTAGATTGATTACATATTTAAAGATAGGAATGTATTTTCTAAGTCAGGACCAAGTTTAAAAAAATAAAAATATTCTGAGAACGTGTGAGTCATTGTCCGTAACACCAGTTTCTCAGGTGCTGTGGAAGTTTTACTCAGAAAAGCCCTTCAGTAAGCGAGTTCAATTTTCCCCCAAAATAATGATCTTAATAATACAACATATATTTGTTGGGTTTGCCAGGCTTACTGACACAGATGAGTTTTATTACAATACATACGTGCTAAAAGGGAGTAAGGAACTTCAGAAATGGCTGTAAGAGTCCGAAGAAAGTTAGAGAGCCTGAAATAAGTGATTTCACAGTATCATTGGAAGAGATCTAAATTGCTTTGAGAGATTACTGAAGGATTTCAAGGGCCAATGGAAAGACAGACAGGATGAGAAACACTTGCGGAACCACAGGATTCATGTGGTCTAGGGGTATAGAGCCATAGCAATGAACTGGAGAGCTTTGGAAAGATTTTTGGGGACAGAAAAAAAATCACCAAAATTTTCCTAAAATTCTTTTAGGACTAGCTATGGGAGAGCTATATGTTTGAAGTGGGATAACTGAAGGACAGAAGTCTTCAGCTACTGGAGGAGAAATGTGAAACTATTTTGTGATGTTTCCAAAATAAATTTAGATAGGTTCAGACTTGAAGAGCAGAATATTTTTGGAATTCTAAAAATTCACTGAAAAAGAAAATTGTTTCCCATGACTCATTGTTTAATATTCTTAATGTCTATTTTTGTCATTGTCCTGTATTTTACACACAGTTTCTATTAGGCTCAATCTGATGCTTTCAGTTAGTTCTGAAATGTCTCTGTAGCGTCCCCAAAGCCAAATTCTGTCTTCTGGAAACATTTTGAGAAAAGACTCATTGACATATCCCAATTGTGGTCTTTCCAGGACTCAACATTGCACTTCCTAAAAAACTGGTTGCATGACCCAGCCCCTTCTAGCACTCCCTGATGAGTTTCATTAGCCAGTCAATAAATACGCTCTGAGAAAACATGGCAAAGGACACCCACATCTCTCAGACATACTAAATATCATAATCTCACCTTCACACCAGCCAGTATAGGCATCTGGGCCATCATAAACTCCCATAATAAGAGCAGGATGTTTCATAAGTCACTGGTGTACAAAGATGTTCCTCAGTCCTTTAGCTTCTGGGAACATAAGGTGCATTCACCTGAACTCCTTGTTCTCCTCTCTTGTACTAAGCAGAGACTACAGTGGCTAAATCATGTATATATGACACATAAGACAGTACCAGTTGATTGCAGAAGACCTTATTGACTAGCATCACATCTTTGCACAAGTCTGAAAAATGTGTAGAGAGACCTTTATCTGTCTTCTGAAAAGAAAAAAAAAAAAAAAAAAAAAAAGAAGCCCTTTGTAGATCTGCACCATTTCTGAGAGCAGCCCTTTCATATTTAGATGTGATGTTCAAAGGAGAGACAAGATTGTGCAACTCCTCTGGACATATATAGCCCTAACCATTTACTGGTGGAAGAGAATTGTCCATGACAAATAGATTGTGTATTTTCTCTTCACGTCATTACTTACGTGACTACTAGCTCCTATATTTTTCTTATGTGCTTTCAGTTTTTATTTCAAGACACTTGAAAAGGTGTCCAGGAACAACTGACAGCCTTTCAGCCATGAGGTATTCTTCCCTCTCAACCTCTTTCTAAGCTACTTCCAGACAGTAAGTACATGATTTTGGACCTCTGTCTCCAACAGCTTCCTGAGCTGCTGGCTGTTTTGTGATTCCCTTGCCCCTTGCTTATTACTGTTTTGCTAACTTCTGTACTAAACTTACTCTATCATGCAGATGGAATGATTCAGATGTTTTCCATGATATTTCTTTTCCACTGGAAGAAAATACACAGATATTTAAAATGGTCAAACTGATTAAAAAAAAAGAAGAAAAAAGGAAAACTAAATCATAAGTGCTGACACATTTTACTTTCTATCCATCCATCTAACCATCCTTCTCTCCTTTAACTGCGCAGAGTCTTCAGGGAACAGCTAAAATACTCCCCCATCTGCTTCTGAAATACCTACAGTTCATCTTTCACACTCTCTTTTCTACTTTCTTATTCTTCAAACAATGTTTTCTCCTCTCTCTTTTTAACAGAGGGCTGGAGGTTAGACTGAAATGCACCTTATATTTCATTTTGCTAATAGTCCAACCCACACACTGCCAAGCAGCAGAGATGCACTCTGACAAATGTGTCCTTCCAAAATAGAGCTGACCCTGGATACAGCTGCTAATTCTCTTTTTATATACTCAATAAGTCACAATGAAAAATCAATCAAATGTCGTCATTGCATCAATAAAAAACGAGATACAATATCTCTGAAGTCTAAGGAAAAAAGAGACTGAGGTTAAAATCACAAACTGTAGCTATAATTTACGACTTAATTAAACTCTGCATTGATACCCTTATCTGACAATACCTTTTTCACTCTTAAATTGTTGCAGTGGAAATGAATCACAAGAGGTATGATTAACTGAATCTCAGGAGGTAGCAAACAATCAGATAGATAATGGGAACAGATGTATTGAAGATTTCTAATGTTCTCAATTCCTTCTTTCTCTTTTCAGCATCTTTGCAAGATGACATCTATCCCAAAGCTGCAGAAAATTTTGAGAAAAGGTCATGCAAGGAGCTTAATTACTGATTATTTTTTCCCTAAAATGAAAGAGTTATGACATAGGTCATCGTGCTTCTTTGTACAATTTGAAAAACCTGGTTTTGATAGCAAAGTCTTTATTCCTTACAGAAAGAAAGAGGAGTCCATGTTATACAATAGAGCTACCTACACATTTGATACATGACAGTATTGTGCCTTGGCAAAGGTGAAATCCTAGACATGGGAATTATCCAACTACGGATATTTTGACTACAAAGGTCAATATAATTTAATATTTTTATATATCTAGCATATTTTATATGTTTATAAAAATAGTTAGATTTACATCATAACTGTTTTTAAGCCTTATTTTTTCTCTTTCTTGCTCCCAAAAGCAGTGACTAAAAATTGTGGGCTGAACAAAAAGTACAGGTTTTGACAATGATTTCTTCTTTTTAAGGTGTGGGTTATGTCTGGAGACTAAAAAGGATTTTTGTGTGAACTGTCCCCCAAACAATAATTTCTTAATCCAGTTCGGAATGGATTGAGTAGGATGCTGTCATAAATTTATCAAAGATCTTACTTCCTAAAATTGGTACACAAAAATAACCATAAGTCAAGACATGTTCTAATAAATACACCTCATTGAACAATGTATATTTCTTAGTAATAACTTGACATTAACATTTTCTATTAATTTTTATATAAGAAGAAAAACATATAAGGCTAGTAGGTGTGGGTTTGTTCTGCATAAAAGTTATATGGCTTGGTATGGATTTTTTTGACAATATACAGAAATGCAGAAAAATGTGTGATTGATTAATTTTAAATACTGGAAAAAAATTAATTTTTGAAGTTTGACTTTATTAAGCTACAGAAATAAATAAAAGCAAATACAAATACAGAAGACCATGCCTGGCATGATTACATGAATCTCTAATATGAAAAAACTGTAGGCAGTCTTCTAGTTACATCTTCAGTCATGTTATGCAACTCTCATATCATTTTCTTTTCATCCTGGTTTTCTGTTTTCTGTTTTTGCATTTTAGGAAGAGAAGCAATGACAAGCCTGAAGTGTCTTCTGGGCAGTATCTTCCTGCTCTTCTCCAGATAACTGGTCTTTGGTTGGCTTCTCACCTGATCATGTTCTTTATTTGCAAGGGAAAAAAAAAATCAAATTATAAAGGTGCTGACAAAGTCACAGTTCTTATGTTTCTGAAATTAAGTTTGAGGGGGTTGAACGAGATAATTCACCAAAAGTGTCTCATGATTGGAGTGGTTAAAGAATAGCAAGCAAGAGTGCCTGAGCTTCAAACGGTATCATGTAAGGACATTAAATCATAGCAGCTGCTGGCTGAAATGAGGAGGAGGAGGGAAGGTCTAGAAAACACTGAAAACAACCAATGCTCCAAAGTCATCTAAACCTTAAACCAGAGAGGCTAATAAAAACATTACCAAGATGTTTCCCTTTGCATGACCATAGAGCTTCATCCATCTGACTTTTCCCTTTTCATCTGCTGTAAAACATAACTGAAGGATTTAAAGGGAGTATGAGGAAATAAGATATTTCCATTTAATTCCATAAATAAGAACCGACAAGAGAAATGTTTTCTTTAGAAAGAAGTGAATAGATTTTATCAACTTTTCATAGTCTTAATATAAATGCTTTGCAGAACTTCAAAAAAAGCTTCTCAAACCCAAGTCAACATTGTTTCAACTGGGAATGAAAAAAAAAAGAAAACTAAATAAATTTTCAAGAGAGACACCTCTGCCCAAAGCACTTCCCTTTATTTCTTGGTTGGTACTATTTCTAACAATTCAATGTATTACTTCATTGGTAGGATCTTGCCAGTATTTGAAATCTAGCATTTTTGTTTGTTTGTTTGTTTTGTTTCTTCTCTCTCTCTGGTCTTCCAAGTAATTTTAACTAGTTTTCTTATTTTTCTTCCCATCAAACATTTATGCTTGAATTCTCCTGTTCTTTTAAATTGTTTCAATACCTGCAAAATCCATCTGCCTCAGACCTTTTTCCACTACATTAGAAGATGAAAATTAAGACAACTTAATGACTCACTGCCTGTAAAATTATTTCTATTTTATCACGAACTGTAGTATAGTCCTGTAGTGCGTACAGCTTCAATCCAATCTGTGTGCTTTGTGCCCTAAATTTGGGATTTCAACAAAATTAAAACTGCCCCTTTAGCCAGAAACTGTGTATTAATCTGCAGGAATATTCATTTGCAGAATATACTACACAGCTTGTTACTTGGAAAATTCTGATCCTTGGTCACTTCTGCCATATGCCTGAAAATGTAGATTAAAAAAAATAGTACCTGGCTTAGAGGGCTTTTAAAACTAATTTGTATAAGTATTTTTTTTTGTTTTTTTTTCCATATACCCATTAAAATTTGTTTGGTTACTGCATGAGCATACTTTGGGAATCAACGTTCAAATACAAATTTAAGAGTTACATGTATATAGGAACAGATCAGAATAATGCTTCAATCCCATCAATTTTGTCAATATCAAACTAAAGGAGATATCAGCTTGAACAATGTGTGATATTTAAATAAAAGCAGACTATGTTTCCATACCAAGCATCACATTTTAAAATCACTCAATTTTTTTACCCATTTCCATTACAAAGAAAGCGATACCAAGAAAATTATTACTCACTTATTACCTGTGGACACACTGAACTGCTCCTTCCTAATTTTTGAGTCTACCTTTAGAGATCACAGAGTATTTCCTTACAATACACACCATGTTGAAAGACAAGGTAATCAGAACCTCACAAATTAGCCTTTTAGAAATTGAATGAGTGGGAATTATACCATAGAATCTCTTCTGGTAACAGATTTTTCAAAGTTGCTCCTGATTTTGTCCACCTCTACTTGGCAAGATTATTTTTATTATCTCAATTATGTCACTATAGAGGACAAAAAACCACAACCCAGACGTCTTTGGTTTTGCAAAGAAGTACTTGAATAGCTGTTTTAATTTGGAGTAAGATTGTTTTCTCACATACTCAAATTTCATTTCCTGATTCATTCTGCATGAAGCCAATCCATTGCATAATTTGAACATACTGCATAATATGGTAATAATTGTGTTCAACTATAGATGTTCAGATGAAAATTGTTTAATATTAAAACGCTGATTTGTATCTGATTTTGCAATAGGATTTTTTTTTGTTTCAATGTACTGTATCTAAAATAGCCTTAATAACCATTTTCCTCTTATTTCTTCAGTAAGAAGATGCCAGCTGTACTTTTCAATCTAATGATGCTGATCTTTATCTGAATTATTAATAAAAAATTCTGTTGGTGCAAGGATTATTCTTCATCTAGATTTAGCAAACGGAAACTAAACATTTTCTCAGCTCCTACAGTTTCAGCCAAACACAAATGAAACTATACCTGTAAACGCTCAAGGAAATAAAGCTTAAAGTTTGATTGGGACCAACAAAGACTGGAAAATTGGGGCTCCCAGACTCACCATGTTGATAAACTCAACTAATTGACTTCTTTGCATATTGAAATGGTTTGGACTGCTATTTGCTGTAGTTATGACTCTCCCTAACTGTAAATTACAATAAAAGCATAGTTACTATCAGTACTTATCAACTGAATGTTTATGGAAAACTGAAGGCTGAGTAAGGACAGGTCTGTGTTACGCTGTTCACTGTAGGTTTTTGGACTGTATGAACATTCTACTAATGACATTTAAGTTAAATGGAAAGGCAGGGAAAACTATAACGTTTAGATTCTTAGTGATCCATTAGGATACTTACTCCTCAGGAGTCAAAGCTTTCATTTTGTATTTCCACAGAGATTTGTTTTTAACATGGGTACCTAGAGAACAAAGCTGTTAGAAGAACCTTCAAATATTTTCTTTTGTCTCTTCACAAGCATACAGCCAGGTCAATGGTAATCTTAAGCAGATGTGGAAAGGAAATTTTCTGCACTGTGGAGCTTTTTGCAATTCATCAATTTATTTTCCTTATGTTTTTACCATTTTATTTCACTTGCTTTGTATCAATTATAAAATTATTTGAATAGAGAGATCTATTCAGTCAGTCCAGAAAGATGTGGGAGTTTCTATTCTTGTTTTTATTGAGTTGGCATTTTTTTCATGTTGTTGCCATGGTTTCCTTAGCATTTTTCACTCTTCTGCAATCCTTGCTGATACTGTTCACAGCAAATTCCTGAATTCTGCTCAAGTGCATGATATTCAAACAAGGTCACCAGCACACACTGCATTGCTAATATTCACTTCATTCATTCAATGTCGTATTTACTATGTTCTTCACTCCCCTGCAGATAGTTATATTTTCTGCATCTGTGTCGAACAGTTACAGAGACAAAGTATGCAACCTTGGCATACTTTTCTCTTGATGTTACTGTATTGGGTCTGTGTGGTGGGTTTCAGTAGTGGGGAGGGGTTACAGGGATAGTTCCTATGAGAAACTGCTGGAAGCTTCCCCACCTCCAAGTCAGACCCAGCTCTGGGCAAGGCCGAGCCAATCAGCAAATTATTTAAGAGGGGGAAAAAAAACCTGCTGGGAACCTGCATTGGAGGGAGGAGTGGAATGTGTGAGAAACAACTCTGCAGACACCCAGGTCAGTGCAGAAGAAGGGGGAGGAGGTGCTCCAGGTGCCGGAGCAGAGGTTCCCCTGCAGCCCGTGGTGCAGCCCATGGTGAGGCAGCTGTGCCCCTGCAGCCATGGAGGGGAACGGGGGAGCAGAGACACACCTACAGCCTGGGGAGGGCCCCACACTGGAGCAGGTGGATGGCCAAAGGAGGCTGTGACCCTGTGGGAAGCCCACGCTAGAGGAGGGCAAGAGTGAGAGGAGTCATCCCCTGAGGAGAAAGGAGAAGCAGAGACAACGTGATGAACTGGCCGCCACCCCCATTCACTGTCCCCTTGCACTGCTGATGGGGAAGAGGCAGAGAAATCAGGAGTGAATTTGAGCCTCTAGGTGGAAGGGAAGATGTTCACAAGATTTTGTTCTGTTTCTCATTATCCTACTCTGATTTGTTTGATAACAAATGAAATTGTGGGGTTTTTTGTCCCCAAGTTGAGTCTGTTTTACCTGTGACCATAGCCAGTGAGTAATCCCTACATGTCCTTGTCTCACCCCACGAGGTTTTATCTTTTTTTTCTCCTTCTAATTCTCCTCCCAAGACCACCAGGGAGGGGAGGAGCAAGTGAGTGGCCATGTGGTGCTTATGACAGCTAGGCTTAAGCCACAGCAGTTAAACTGTTTAGCAGCTTCACAATCTGTTTATTGCTACTTTCTTCTTCATTAGCCATATATTTCATAAGTCATCATTATGTATTCAAAAATATGTATTAATCTGACATATTGAGTTTTATGAATAGCCTTTTCAAAATCAACAAAAAATTAACAAGCTTTTCTTTGAACTTCTAATTCACCCATATACCATCCTTTTTATCTTATGGCTAATTCTATGTAGAATCCAAAGTTACGTTATAATGACTGTCTCAATGTCTTGTTAAATACATGTGCAGAGGAGACTTAACAATACTTTTTTAGTAAACTTTATAGTTTTTTTTATAGTCCTTGGTGGAGGAATAAAGACTAAGTATTTGAATAAGTTTGTATGTATATTTTGTAACATTTTAGGTTCATAGTTTACTTTGAGGGAGCAAAATTTTTCAAGTGTTCAATATCATCCTGCTAGCATATTCTTTTTTGCTTGGTACTGTCTAGCTTCTGCCTAGATGCCATTTTGTAAGTATGAGAGCTTCACATCTGCAGCTTTAGCTTCAGGTTTACAAAAATCACAAAAATCATTCAGATATTGGCTATTCAAATAATACCCCTTCATTTCAGAAGTTGCGTAAGCATAGATTCTACATTTATGTCATTAAAGGATGGATTATATTTAGACATTTCAATATTTTTTATTTTACTTTTCCCTTGTGCCTAGGCTGATGTTGGATATTATAAACCACTGATAATAGATGACAGTCCATGTAGACAGTAACACTACAGGCAGCTTTAGGGTCAAAGTCACCTTCTGACATTGATCTCTCCAGATAATATGCACTGCTTTTTCTGGACACAATGAGCTAGATGAGTGTGATGGCACTTCACTTTAAATCAATATGAGCTGGATTAGCTACTTTAAACTAAATTATTTGGTGCCAGAGACAGTGTGCAAGTGGAAATGATCATTGCAGTCATTGCTTTATACATCAGCGGCGAAACAGAATGGCTTGGGTCATGCTTGCAGGTTCCTAGAAGTATATTAAATGAGCTGCGGTTTAATTTGAGGACAGGCTATCAGGGTATCTAAAGAAATGAGCAGTCTTCTGGGACCCAGAACTCATAGTGATTTTCCATTTTTCACTTTTTCACTGAGAATACTCTGCTTTTGCTCTGTCCTTTTTAATTTCTGTTAGGCTTAAGCCACAAAGAATGAACTTTTTTTTTTTTTTTTCCTGAGTGCAGCATTAAAGTGAAAACACCAAAATAAGGACGTCTATTGTGCAGACTACACTTTTTTTGAAACTGTACCTGAACTGTTCCAGCCCAGCAAGCTTGAGTCTTCTTTTCAGTTTAAATCCTTCTTTCAAAATCCCCAATTCTCTGTTTTCCCAATTTAAACAGTTTATATATTGAAACACAACATATGATCAGCCTTTTATTTAGTGGTTCTGTCTTATGACTCTACTAATTGGAGGATTCAGGACATGCAGCTTTTGTTAAGTCCCGATGCTGCCAAAATTTACAAACAGCATGTATCTGTCTCTGCCAGCAAGTAGTGGGCTTCTGCTTGACAGTTCAAAAGATTAATTTTGGACATTCACCCATCCACATGCACACATATATCCAATTATTTTCTCTGTCTGTTGGAGTTCAGAGTGTGAACTGTTTTTTCGCCTATGACAGTGGGTAGATCATTTTGGTAGGGAGCAAATAAAATTTTTTCCAAGTGACCAAAATGTGTTATAATATGTCTGCCTATAAAAGTAGAAGAAAAAAAAGTCGTGCTTAAATACTTTGCAATGCAGCTTGCCATTGCACAGTAACGTAATACATTGTGTTGATGATGTTGCAACATTGCAGTTGTGAAATATTTTCAAAACCTTGCACACTTTGATGGGAAGGTATTTTTCTTCAGCTTGTGAAAGGAGATTGAGTCACAAGGATATAACTGTCTATTATGTAGTTAAAATTGAACTTGCTTACAGTCAAACTCGAATTAGTTTGGGGGTTAAAGACAGACAGACAAAAATAGAGGAAAAGAAAAGTAGAGCTGAAGTAACTTGATGATCTCTACCACAGAATGTCAACCGAACCCCCGTTAGTCTCCATCCCACACACCTTTCTCTTAGAAAGGTGTCTAGACTTCATCTCTCATAGTTCTTGACAAGTTTGCAGAGTCCTATATACTCTTCAGGTCCACAGACATACATTGCTTAATTATCAACCTTTCCAAGCATTTACAAGAAGAGTAAAAATTCCGTAGTTTAAAAATTCTAGGAAAGCTGCATTGAAAAATATCTATCTTTCTCTCTCTCAGCTTGAATCCTTTATAAGCCTTTAATACCAAAGTACAGTTTTTTTCGAGTGGAGTCATTATCACTGCAGAAGATTCTTATACAACCGTTGTTTTTCCTAGTGTATTTATCGAAGGAGAAAAAACATATGAGTTGAAAGAATAGGGAAGAAATCAAGGGAAAAAGGTAATTTTGTGAAACTATGTGATTCAAAAGAATCTTTTTGTTGTACAGTTGAAAGCACATCATAATAAATAGTGTCTTTCAGAGTTGTATGTTGACAGCTTCATCACTTCTAGGCAGCATGTTAGCACTACCCTTAATAATGAAGGGATCGTACCTTTTTTTCTGGGTCACTCAAAATAAGATTTGCAGAGCTAGTATATTCTCTGTCATTGTGGCATGGTGACATGCCAAGCCAAGACCATAATGAAATTCAAGAAAGCTGTCTAGTTCATTTCTGTTCTCATCTCTTAGTATTCCCCAAGAATCCTGACATACTGATGAAGTTTCTGCAATGTTAAAGGATAAGACACAAATAAAAATAAAAATAATTACTTAAACAATCGATTTCTCAAAGATTTGAGCAATATATGAGTACTTTTATACTAATCTCATAACATTCAACAATACTGTTTAAATGGAGCCTCTATGGTGCTGTGTTTTGGATTTGTGACCAAAACAGTGTTGATAGTAGATTGTTTTAACTACTGCTGAGTGGTGCTTACACAGCATCGAGGCCTTTTCTTTTTCCCACTCTGCTCCTCTCAGTGAGCAGGCTGGGGGTGGGCAAGAGGCTGGGAGAGGACACAGCTGGAAGATCTGACCCCAACTGACCAAAGAGATATTCCATACCATATGACCTCATGCTCAGCAATAAAACCTCAGGGAAAGGAGAAAGGGTGGACATTTGGGGTTATGGCATTTGTCTTCCCAAGGAACTGCTACACTAGTACACTAGTGAGGCTCTGATTTTTGGAAATGGCTGGATATCTGCCTGCTGATGGGATATATTGAATTAATGCCTTATATCACTTTGCTTGTGTGTGCACCTTTGTTTCACTTATTAAGTTGTCTTTACCTTGGCCTGTGAGTTTTTATCACTTTTCCCCTTCTGATGCTCTCCCCAACCCTGCTGCAGGAGGAGTAAGTCAGTGGCGGGGTGGGGGTTTAGATGGTAGCCAAGGTGAAGTGACCACACAAATGAAGTAGCACAAACGTGTTAAAAGATGGTCCTGATCCTTGAATTTTAATGAGACAACTTTCATGAGAGTCTTATACTGGATATGAACCCATAGAGCCTGTCTCAGCTAACTTTATATCCAATGGTATCAAGCCTTGATCAGTTCAAACTTTTGTTTCAAAATATGCTCCATGCAGTAAATTTTGAGTTAGCACAATCAATCTTGATAATATATCCTAATACACACTTCTCACAGTTCCTTGTTATCCTGGTCACAGGAAAAAATGAAAGGTGACTATATTTTTTTCTTCCTTTATCCCCAGTTCTGTCAGGATTTAAGTCAAACACCCTTCACTGTGGCTTTTCCAGCTTTCTTAGGGATATTGCAAGTTAGAGCGGTTAGTAAGTGGTGACAGTGCAGTCTGTGAAAACATCGTCTTAATTCTGCTTCACTTCTGCCTTCAGCTAGGTGATGGAGGGATGAAACACTATCCTATTACCATGATCTTACATACTTTGCTTTCATTTTTCACAGATTGCAAAAGAGCATAGAATTAGACCTCTTGAAATCCTCTGACATGTTCAAACTTTAGATGATGTTGATAGCAACAGATTCTTAAAATCAGTCGGTATGTCTTAAAATGGCTGGGTCCTGACTGCAAATGGATTCAGTACTCTTGCCTCTAATTTTATATACATTTGCCCCACATATTACAGTAAATGTAATAATATGAACAAGATGGAGACAATGCAGTATTCATGCTATACTATAGTAATCCTTTATAGTGTAAAACTATTCTATGTCAAAGTACAAGAGAGTGTTTTTGTAGGATTTATAGTGTAAACATATTTATCATTGTATTTTCCATAGTACAGTATCTCCAAGATGAACAGGATTCAATGAAAGGTGAAGGAGTTGATGGTTATACCTCAGGTGATGCTTTTCTTCAGTTGTGAGATTTTCATGATCATGTTCAACCTGAACAGTAGTCTACAAGTTGCAAATACATCCAATGCCTAAGGTAATTACAACTGCAAATGTACACAACCTTTGGATATGTATGTGCTTATTGTGTATAACTATTTTTGGTGGATGTTAGAATTGTATAGGAAAAATACGTGTGGCTATTCTATAATGACTACATATTGACATGATAAATAAAATAAGTATTTTCTGTTGCTGATATTTTGAGTTGCACATTAGCTCCATTATTATCTTATATTTTAATAATCAATAATCCAAATTATAATCAAAGAAGTATTAACTACTGGTGTTTAAATATTATTTAACATTTTTGTTTCTTTGTCCATTATAAAATTAGTATTTGTCTAAAATTATCCTTCAGCATGTAGAAGTATTTGTTTCCATAATATCTCTGAATGGAATTTCAGGTTTTCACCCGATTTCAGTACTTCAAAGAACATTTGGAAGTGTGAAAAGTGTGAAGAGAAAAAATTTTAAGAGTATGATTTTTTTTTTACTGCATAGTTTTACTAGGGCTTATCAGTTTTGATCACTAAATTATCAGTTACATTCCAGTCAGTGTCATGGACCCTTGGTTCATAATAGTTCTTTCATCTGACTACATTACAGGATTAACTCCTGACTGAAACTCAGGTAAAAATTCATGAACTTCCTAAAAACAGTTTTTAATAGTCCCACTGCCTTCAGCTGTCTGATTCAGCTTTCAGTCTGAGCAGTAACTCTTGCCAACTGCAAAGCTGAAATTGCTCTGTGCTTACAGTTTGGCATTTCAGAACAAATGAAAATAATAAAAACAGGTTTGAAACTAAAAAAAATCTCAGGACGTCTGTTCTCCTTCATTACATGCACAGACTCAGTCGCCTTCTGCCACACACAAAATGTACATGAATACACACACTCACAGGTTAAAAATAATGTTTAGAAAAAAGCAGAAGTTTCTGGCACAGAGGACTTTCTCTATTAGGTACATGGTTTACTCTTTGGTTTGAACGGTCACTGTTTTGTGACTCACACAGAGCAAAAAAACCTGTTACTGAAATAGGACTTCTTCCACGACTAAAGTAGCTGGAGAATCATATTCTGAAGCTCTGTGGAGGGGTAAAAAATAAAAAATACATGAATTAAATACAAAAAAATAAGTAAACTGGAGCCTCAATAGGACTCGTCTGTCTTTTGGTTTTCTCTTTTAGGTTATCTTGCATTTTCTGGCACGGATTCTTGCCATTGTCTTTTTGTTAGGGCTTACCTGTCTTGCTTGTCTTAAGTTTTGCACAGTTCTTGTGGTTGGCCTCATTTATCTTCTTTAACATGTTTCCACTTGGCTACACACTGCCGCATTGAATTCTGTGTTTCTCCTCCCAGTTAAACACTGTATTTTAAGATGTACAGCTGTGGAGGTGAACCACAGTATAAATATTCTTAGAATAAGCTGTAACACCTAGAGGGTTTTTACTTACAGTATTTGTCACTGTCTATTTATGGATTTTGCTAAATAGGTGACAGTATCAGCATACACTAATATTTTTGGTTCTCTCCCTATGACTTTTGAAAAGCAAATTCTGGATCAGGCCTTAATATTTTTTGTGAACTCTTTTTCTTTCCCAATCCAATTCAAACATAGACGCTTCCCAATGATTAGTGTTACTGTAACTGACATTTTACTGACAAGTTCATGAATTTTCTCTTTTTTTTCCTCAGAATTTACCTTTCTTCCTTCACTGGGCAATGATAAACCACAATGTTGGAAAAGAACATATATAACTTACTTCTAGATTTATACTTGCAAGTAGTCCTGTAAGAACTGCAAATGGAAGAAATGGAGTCTAACAAACAGTGTCCTACGGCACAATTTACTGAAACATTTAATTTGTTTTAAATACTGAGATAGAGGGGACAAATACCTTTTCTGCCCTACACCATTTGTGTGAAAATATTTTTCTGTGGAACTTGGTTTTCTATTTATAAAGTGATAAATGTAATTGCCTACCTCATAAATATAAATTTATATGTGAGACCTTGAGGTCGTTAAATACTACAGTAATGATGTTCTGTAAAGAACTGGCTGAAGTACAAGTTAGTGTTTTCTACATTGTATCATTAGGACTTCAGAGACATTATAGTCTTTCTATTTTGTAAGTACTAGAACAAATTAAAAAAAGTTAGGAAAGTATACTATGATGTTTATGGGAAAAGGAAGGTTAAGTACCCGCTTTAGATCCATTTCTATAATAAGAAAAACAAAAATGAAGCTACCTTGCCAGTCAGATCACTATATTTCCTTTTCTGTTCTACCCTTCAAGTCACTTTAAAACATACATTAAGTGAAAATCAACTGTGTGCATATGTCTAGGGAGAGTACACTCAGGTGTATGGTGCACCTACACTTTCTTATATATGTGTGAATTTATAGAACTCAGATTGTACCCAAGAAAGATATTTTAGAAGGTGTCAGAAGAAATATACATGAAAATTTCAGCAGCAGCTCAAGACAGCATATGGCACTCTGCCTGGCAGGTAAGTCATTTCCTATCAATGATTCTGTGGCACGTTAATAATGTCCTTTCCTTTTCACTACAGATAGTAATATTCAAAACTGCTAGTACATGTTCGTAATTATTATGGTTCTGATAACAGTTAACAAATGTACAGCAAGTGTGGTGACACATAATTAGCAAATCCAATATTTCCTCATCCACTAATTAGTTTACCTTTCACATGCCTTTTGCATAGCATGCAGCACTATTTTGACTTTTGGGGGTGTGTGTAGCTTTTTGAGAATGAAAAGGGTGTGATGTCTCAAAGTTATTTTTACATGAGAGATTCAACAGTAAAAGAAATCTGACACAGTTGTGATTTGCCCAGTGAGAAGGTGAACCTGTTCTTTCCCAAGAAACTGCAGGAGCATCATAAGATGGCGTGATGTGGCACATGGTCTGTGTTGCTTGATGGTGGCCTTCCTGAACTGCAATTGTGCTGTGGTACCCAGATATAACTTGCTGTCTTTATATGCTGCTTTCCAGTAAGGATGGTGGCTTTAGGGCATAAATTATCTCATATTTGATTTTTCAGACAGAACTATGCTTCAAACCTAGCCTCTTGGAACCACAGCTCCTTCCTGCAAGGAAGCAGTCCTTCTAACTGCTGAATAAGCTGCTGTGTCTCTTAAATCTTTTTTTCCAAGGGGGTCAATTATACCAAGGTAATTAGAAGATTGATGTTTTTCAGCCAGAAGATAGAATCATAGAATCATAGAATCATAGAATGGTTAGGGTTGGAAAGGACCTTAAAAATCATCTAGTTCCTACCCTCCTGCCATGGGCAGGGACATGTTCGCACTAGACCAGGTTGCTCAAAGCCTCATCCAGCCTGGCCTTGAACACCTCCAGGGATGGGGCATCCACAGCTTCCCTGGGCAACCTGTTCCACTGCCTCACCACCCTCACAGTAAAAGACTTCCTCCTAGTGTCCAATCTAAATCCACCCTCTTTCAGCTTCAAACCGTTTCCCCTTGTCCTGTCCTACACTCCCTGATGAAGAGTGCCTCTGCATCTTTCCTGTAGGCCCCCTCGAAGTACTGGAAG
>NW_010100431.1:63737-67943 GCF_000699245.1 Pterocles gutturalis | reverse complement strand
TATTGATTCTATGATTCTATGATTCTAAGGGGTGGAAGCAAGGTCACAACTTGCTTCCAGCAGCGTCGCGATTGTATTTCCCTGCTTTAGTTAGAGAGCTCTATAGGATTTAGCAAATCCACATTATTCTCCATAATATTTGCTTGTTTTCTTAATTTTGGTTTCCTCCGTTTTTTTGTTGGGTTTTTTGGGGGTTTTTTTTGTTTTGTTTTTGTTGTTTTTTTTTTTAATTGCAGTTTTTGACTTGGTTGACAGAAGCGTGGTTCCTGACAGTCAGGCAGCCCACCTCGTGCTGCACGTCAAGAGAAATACAAGAGTACAAGTTATTTCTCCCCAAGAACGTATGAGGTGTTGCGTCATCTCAGAATTCTTCTCTCAAGCCTGTCCATATAGTTGTAGCTGCTATGAGATAATTTTACTCGGGTTGAACTGCTTTGTTGTCTTAGATGCCCGCAAAGCTCCTGTGACTGTTGTGGGAGTGACCAACCGCTGCCAGCCCGTGTAGTGGCTGCAGCTGTTGGCACAAAACTACCCCAGTGAATGTCCATACAAAAGCTTAACGTATAGGTTTCCTTAAATAAATAAATAAATTTTCACTTCTATGTGAAATATATTATTATGTATCTAACTGCTTTACGAAAAATATATGCGTCTTTCCCAGGATTCTCCGTTAGTGTTCTCTGTAAATATTTTGGCAGTTGGAACAGCGTAACAGTGGGGTAGTGCAGTCAGTTAGATCACAGTGAAAGGATAGAGGTGTACTGTATGGGAAATGACAGGCTGTCAAAAATATATTGTACATCCATTTGAAATGTACCACTGAAATTTTCATCGTTTTTACTTTGTGGCTTTATAAAAGGGAGCTTTAGAGGAATTCAGCAAACCTTTTTTTTCACAACCTTTGATTCCTGTTCCTTATGTATTGAACTTTGCTCTACACATGATAGCTTACCTTTGTGATATTTCCTGCTATCCTTTGTGACTTATGATTATTGTAAACTCTGTGGAATTGTACATTTTTATAAATTAAATTATATTGTCTCCAGTTTTGGCCAAAGCTAGCTTTGCATAGTCCATACGTAAGCTGTAGAGCACACTGTGTTCTGCCACTACTTTTGTTATATTGTTTCTTAGACCTTGAGACAATTCCTTTTGATGTAAGTTGAATATTTTTATAATTGTTCGGACTTGTAATTACTTTCTGCAGGAAGCATGTTAGAAAATCTGAATCCTGATTTTAGCAAGTCTTGCTGCTGCTTTATATTTCACAATGTTTTTTTCCAATAAGTAGTCTGCAGCTGTGAAAACATCAGTAAAGTTTAATGTCATAATACATGTAGTCATCCATAAATTTTGATGTTTGGATTCTATGAAATTTTTGAAACATATTTTGTTATTAAAAAGACACTATCAGCATCTGTTGTTTATAATGGTCCTCTGAAAGCCTTCCATATAGGTTTTATTTTATCTTTTGCATTTGATGCATCTGCATATTTCTCTTTTGAATGTAGTTGAAATTAGTGTTACTATTTTTATTTCCTTATTTGTTTGACAAAAAAAGGAAATATTATGACTAAATATAGCAACCATGGGTTTTAACTTCCCATTGTGGGAGCAGGCAAGTGGGGCTTTTTTCAAACAAACAGGAACAGTGAATGCATTTCTGGTTCTGCCTAACTGTTTATATAGACAGCTTCAAGATTTTCTGCTTCTGCTGAAGTATTTGACAGCTTGATAACAAAATGCATATAATAATACAAATAACAGCCTGTGTTGCTGGTGTGTTTGGTTTGTTGGGTTTGTTTTTTTTTTTTGCATTCCCATTTTGATTAAAGTTGTAACTAATTCTCTTTCAGGGTACATCTGTACAGCTGTCAGAAGTGTCGCTCAGGCAGAGGTAGCTGAGCTAGCTTTAAATGAACTATCAGGAAACTATCTAGCTGTGACAGCAGAGTTTAGTCCAGTCTTATTTTCCTAATGGAGCAAGGGCAGGAGGATCTTGGGTTCCTTACAATTCAGGTATTTACTGTAATTTAAGAGAGCTGGTAAGCTATTTCTGTCTACATGTATTTTTGAAAGTCATGATTTTGCAAAGCATGATGTTGTATTGTAAAACAAATGCAAATAAGTAACATCTTCAGCCTCTGCAGAGAGCTCATCACAAAGGACAAGCTTATTTTCCTTCAGAAACGCTGGTGTTAATTTCCATTGTTGTGGTTTCAAGATGCTGCCACTCTGGAAAGGCCCTCACCAAAACTGCAGATAGTGGGGCATTTTTTTCTAGCCAGGGATGAGTTGCTTGGGTTTGGGGTTTTGAGAGAGTTCTTCCCCACCCCCCCAAACACAGCATTTTTTTTCAATTTGCTATTTAACTATATCACTATTCTGCTAACATTTTCTGCTTCATGGTGATTTGTGAATGTTGGCCAAGAGATTCAAGGAAGATCTTATTCTTTTGTTTTAGAATATCTGATTTGGTATTTTGCTTTGATGCTGTTGACAAGGGATGCCCAAAGAGTTTGGAGTAATGTTTTGAACAGCCAGAAGCATATTATACATTCAGAACAGCTAAAAATTCTTTGAAGGAAAATAAAACAGCAACAAATAATTCTCTATTAATAGTCTGTATTTCAGTAGATTAAGTCTGTTGCTGGGAGTATTGGAAGGATCGGTTTGGGTTTTTTTTCCCAACACATGCAGATAGTGTTACCAGAATTAACTCACCTTGGATTACCTCAGTCAGTCACTACAGTTAACAGTAAAATGAATAGCAAATTATTTGACATCAGTGAACACATACGTAAAGTAATTTCTCATTGAATTTTCAACAGTGCCTAAAGACAGCAATCAAAAGACAAAACAGTATTCAATCAAAATAATTATAATCATTGGGGGGGGCGGGGTGTAGGTTCTACCCCGCAAGAAACTTCCCACAAATATGTGATTGTTCAAATGATTTGTGGACTTTCACTACTTTTTAAGTTACAGAAACATTGATTCTTTTAAAAAATAATTCTCTAAATCGCATGCTTTCTCTGCCATAGTTCCTCGTCAGTCATTTGGAACAGTATTTAATATTTTCTGATACCTGTACTTGTAGTGGCCGGTGGTGCCACATATCCATCCTTATCATGAGCAGTAACAAAGATAGGTGAGGGATGTAATCTCATTAGATACGCTAGGTGATGAAACGGTGAAATGGGAAGCATTCACCTTGCCACGCAAACTGTCAGATTTTGATGTATGGACTACAGAGCTTTATCAGCAGTACTGAGTTACAACAGCTTGAATATCCCATGAGTTTAAACTGCAAACTTTAGTTGGTTAAAGAATATGTTTCTAATGCTAGAGACCCTTAAATGTGTTGAAAGAGATTATAGGTGACTGAGTGCAAGGCCCCCGAAGTTATTTCTAAATACATTTTTGTAATCTTACATAGTTTATATGTTGTTATAATACAACACTGCATACTGAGACTTTAGCAAATTTTCCCAGAAGTTGTACTTGCTGTTTGTCATTCAGAGAACAAGATGAGCCTTAGCATCAGCATGTTAAGTGTGCTGCACCTGATAATATGATGTGGCTTAGAAAGTTTCGTACTGTAGTAAGCCAGGTACATACTGGAGGTGGGAGAAAATTCCTTTTGGACAAGCTTCTTCTGGCATGATGGATGTTGCCTGATACTTTTCAAGAAGCAGTGAGGAATTAGTTTTTGGTAATATTCTTGGGAGTTCAGGTTAAAAGTTGCTTGCCAGAATGTTCAACTTTTTGCTTGCTAACCTGTTCCTTACCACACAAGATGTAAGCAGTGGGAGGAGAAGAAAGACTTTTGATGCACCTGTATTTACAGGGCTACTGCTGTGACATTGAATGGTGGATGGCTGTTGTGCATGCAGCTGAGAGTGTTACAGGAGGCTCTTTGTTCTTACTCACACCTGGCCTGGAACCACAGAGAAGAAGCTGGAAGATAGCTTGATGAGAACAAAACCACTGTGCCTTGAACTTTCTTATCCTTTTCTTTCTTATACAGTGCTAAATTCCTTATGCTATACTGATGAAGTCCATCCGGGCTAATACTTGTAAATTGTTAACGTTTTCCCTAATAAAAAAGTATGGTCAGTAAGGTATTGCCTGACTGACTGGTAATATGCCAGTTATATAATGGTGCAAAAATACATATTAAAGTATCCTGTGTATTGGACATGC
>NW_010100431.1:61021-63706 GCF_000699245.1 Pterocles gutturalis | reverse complement strand
AGAGACGAACTGGCATTAATTCAGTTTCCGAAATGTCAATATCAGTTATTCTTTTAATTCAGCTCTCAGTGCTTCTAAAGAATCTCTTATTCAACAAGTTTCTAACACCACTGGTCACTTCAGGAAAGCACTCATATTTTTTTCTAATTGTTCAAAAATATCTTTCAATAGTTGTATAATATTAGCAGGTTGAACTATTTTTTTTTTCCTAACTGGGACATGCAGCTTCAATTATATCAACATTGCTGACTGTAGGAGTACTTCTTTTTACACTGCATGAATTATTGCTAATAAAAACAAAGCAAACTGATGTCATGCTCCTAACTATGTGAAGGAAGCCTTCGTTTACCTCATTCCTGTTGTTCTGATGAGACATTGTATCTGAGACAATTCTTTACAGTTGGGAACAGTAATTTTTCATATTAAAGTACATGTGAAAGTACTCTAGTACTTAATTAGAGGAAAAAAATTACTCTGTCCACTGAATGTTCTTTGTTGCTCGCTGTCTTGTTTCATCATTCTTGAATGTTGTAATTCAGCTGGTCCCAGAGTTTTAAGTACATCTTCCAGCTCGGCAGCAGCAGGGGGAGTAGTGTAGCTTTATTTGGGGGCTCTCCTTGACCAGTGCTAGAGTTAGCTGATTATTAGCCCAGAACAATGCTGTTCAGGCTCAAATATCAGCTCATGTTAGGAAATCTTCAACTCCTCTCTCTCTAGGTGAGCTAGAAACATTATTCTGCAAGCTTTGCCTTGCTGCACTTCTGTAAAGCCCAAGTCCCACAGATGTAGAAGTGTACCTGCTACAAGTAAATTATCAGGTCTTACACAGACTTTTTTGTGTCAGGCCAATTAGACTCAGCCATGAGGCTGGAAGGGTTCTCTGGGGCAGGAGCTGGTTCAGCTGCTGCCTGCTCAGAGCTGGGCCCGCACTGAATACAGACCAGACCTTTGTCCAGTTTGGCCTTGAAATCCTGCAAGGATGGAGACTACTTCACCTTTCTGGGTAACCTGGTCTAATGCTTAATTATCTTCATAGTGAAATGTTTTTCCTTATGCTGTCCCATGCTAATGTATAGTAGGTCCCTTCCAACTCAAATATTCTATTTTATTTTGTGGCCGTTGTCCCTTGTTCCCCTGCCATGCTCCTCTGTAAAGTGTCTGGCTCATCTCACATTTTATAATGTGCTCTGACATCTCACTTTGTCACCTACATATTCTATTGTAAAACTGTAGGTTTCTTCCACTGTTTTATTTATTTCATAGATTTCTTACTGAAGTCTCTGGTTGAATGTTTTTGGTCAGTGATATGCACTAAATAAAATATCCTCAAATGTTGCTGTTTTTTGGAAGGCCTTTATATTGTTGGTTCATGCTCTGTACCCTATAGCAGGTACATCCCTGTATTTCCTATAAGGAACTGCCTTCTATATTAAACATACAGACCTTCCCTGAAACAGTAGTGTCAGATCCTTGTATGTGTAGCATTGTGTTGCAGCAAACACCATGGGCTTTTTTTCATTAGGGAAGAAATCAGTATAGATACTAAATTTGAAAATGCAATCAAGTAGAGGGTAGAGAACAAATAGCATGGTAATGTGCATGTGTACTCATAATATCTTAAGCAGAAACTGATTTTAAAATTTAATTACTGTGCAATCTAGTATCATGTTGCTCAAATCTAGATTAATGGATTTTTTTTTCACCTTTATATTTCTATTGTTTTGACTTGCAAGTTTAATTTAATCTTGTGCTGCACATAATATGTCACTATGTTCCCAAGTGAATTTAGGATTAAAATATTATTTTCCATGTATCTGCCTAGCTTTTCTCTAGTGAAAATGTGTTGGAGTATTGTGTTGCTGCCATGTAGTTATAGCTGTGTTACATTTTTGGCATTTGCTGAATTAATTCCTTGCATACTTCCTCAAAATAAAAAAAGTTATCTAAATAAGTTACTGACATAATAAAATAAATCTTTAAAAATTATATTCATACATACATATTTGTGTGTAGGAAGAGGACCGCGATCAGGATGCCATAGGTGGAAAGAAGATTATTAGTAGGACATTTCTTTCTCTTTCCCAGATTACTGCTTTGTCAGAAGAAGATGTAGAAGGAGTTCAAATGTAAGTGGCAATGATAACAATGCTAGAACCAATATAATAATAAAATAAAAATTATAGAGCATTTGTTAGATTTCTCTTGTGATGGTCATGTCATTAGTCTTTAATTGTTCAGTTAAATCATTGATATTTGATGTGATTCATGAAAGATAGGAAGAAATACTGTTGATCTCAGATCCACTTTGTTTTACTGTATTTCCTATATCTCTTGATTTTCTTGGACTCCTTTTTTTTTTTTTCCCCACTGATATTTTACACTGATGTTGCTTCTGAATTTGCAGTAGTATTAAATATGCTGTAAATTAAATACTAAGATGTAAATAAGAACAAACCAATTCTGAGCTTTTTTAATAAGTCTCACTTAAAAAGAGAGACTTAAAAGGTAACTTTTTTGCTAAAACATTTAAGAATCTGTACTGTAACATGGGTTATTGAAAAATCAAAAAGGTTTTAAAAGTTCAGAAAGGGTTGGAAAGCTTAAGAAGGTATTAGTAGGTAGCCATTATGGTGCACTGGGGAAACAGGAGGCAGCCAAAGACTTCTGCTTGCCCATCTTTGTTTT
>NW_010100431.1:57293-60959 GCF_000699245.1 Pterocles gutturalis | reverse complement strand
TTCAACCTGAGACTCTAGACTTCTATTTTAAGGATAGTATATTTCAGAAGTGCCCGAATTATTCAGGAGCGCTTGTGCCCCCTAGTAAATTTTTAGTGAATTGAAAGCCAGAGTACTGGTCTACTGGACTAGTTTGGGGTGGGAAAAAAAAAAAATTCTAAAACATATTTTGTTGCTCCTGTTTGTCACTGTTCTGAGGGGGGAAAAAAAGTTTTTTGGGTTTTTTTTTGTTTTTTTAAGAAAACAGGAAAGAAAATTTGTTCCCATCAAATAATAATAATAATAATAATAATAGTTCTTTCATTTACTGTTTTCTTTTTTGCACAATGAGCTTTTTTTTTTAGAGGAGGCTGAAGCATACAGCTCTCTGGAGACTAAAATATGCTTAATGATGCAATTTATTGTGAAACATTTCATTAACATTTAAAAGAAAGACATTGAAAGATTGTACATTTCTTAATTTCAGCTGATCACATACATATTTATACATATATATACATACATTGTACAAGTTGATTGTAAAATAAATACTTCATCTGACTGAAAAGAGGATAGTTACAGGGTATTTTATGTGCTCTAAGCAATTTAGCAGCAGCATTGAAATTATGTTAGTTTACCACAGTGTATCATGTCTATCCACAAGAGCAGTTTGAAGGCCGTAGCTAAGGTTAGAAACTCAGAATACATCTGATTCAGTATGAGAATTTTGATGTCTTGTATTCCCATCTATCATGGAGTTTTCTACTGCTGTCTGTTTCCATGGGACTTGAGCACCTTCTGTGAAGGGAGAAACAGCAATCAGGGTAACCAGAAAATCTAAATGCCCCATCAGTTCCCAATCATTCATAGATACTGTTGTCAGTGACATGCCTTACAGAATACTGAAAAGATGAGCACTGGCATTGTTAGCAGCATCAGAGAAAATCTAAATCCCTAAGAAGCCCTGATTATGAAAACACGGAGTTGGCAGCAGCTTCAGAAAGAGAGGATATGGACTGTTTCAAACCTTGGAAAGTTCAGCTGGCCACATTCCACTTCTATTTCAGTACACAGTTAAGTGTTTTTAGCCGACTTGCATGTGTAAAGCCATAAAAATGTGTCGTGCAGAACAAAGAACAAAACTAATTGGATTGTGTACTTTACTATGTTAGCTATTGAGGCTTTAATTAAAAAAAGAAACTCATCTTATCTGACAGTGTATCTCTACTGGCTTGGTGAAAACCCTGAAAAACTAATGGTTGGCTCTCAGCGGGTCTGAGATTAATGCCCTTCTTGGGAAGAATGAGAAGCAGGGCGGGGGGGGAAGACTTTGCTCTTTTACAAGGGACCTGAAACTCTGATCACAACTGGCACCTGTATCATCAGGTATAGTTAAGAAACCAAGGATTGATTTAATGTAAACCTTAACTGCCTGAGACATGGCTGAAGTTATACTGGAAGAACTGCATACTGAAGTCATAGCTCTGATCTCCTCTCTTCATGTGGAAAAATGTGCACAATTATTATAAAAGACATAACTAATTCTATGTTTGGATAGAGTAGACATAAATGTGTCGGCAACAGCGTGCTCTCCTACAAGGGAGTGTATCTTTTCATTACTTTTTCAAGTTAAAGTAAGTGGAAAAATCTCTACAGTGTGCCATTAAAATAGGATGGGGCTCTTCTTAAATGTCGTGATCATTATGAAAGTGGAATTTAAACTTCTAAATATTTTAGGTAATTTTATATTATTTACCTAAATTTTCAAATGTAATTTTTCTTCAGAGACTACATGAAAAATAATCTTGAAAGGGAAGCAAGATCTTTTTAGTACTGTAAAACTATCTTGATCAGAGTGAAAGAGTGGTAGTAGAAAGTGGAGACTAATTGTTCCATTTCATCCTACAAACCCCTTCCTGAACAAACACTGATTTATTTTTCTCTGGAATTTTCAGTGTATTTATCTTTGTTTTTTGTAACGCTCCTATTTTTGTTTTTTCATTAATCGTATCTTAACATTTAAATAGTGTCTATTGAAACCCATAGGCGTTTGTTTACTTTTTTCAGTTGATATGTCCTCTGATCATAAACATTCATATCTAGAAATTGATGTATCTAAGTTCCAGGATGATATATACATATATATATACATATATACACACATATGTATGTATAATATAATAATAGTAAATGTTATAGGTATAATTACAAGTGGACTAAGTTAAATTTTGGAATCTGTAATTTATTTTGTAATTTAGTTATTTTACTCTGCAATTTCTTTTAGAAAGCTGGAAGAATTTTTGGATTTAAAACAATTAAAGACATCTTTGAAAGAAGCTATTTTGCTAGATTATTATACTGCGGGATTTTGGTGGGCTAAAGAAATGGACTTCAATCTGATACAGCTCTCAGGATTCATGGATCTGTTAAATTTCCTGTTGGAGAACCTCAGTGGTAAGTATAATTAAAAATAATGAAATAAGTGTCTGAAGTGGAAGGCAAGAATATTTTCCACTCATTTTAATAAAGTGATATTTAATTAGAAGTAATTGTAAAATTATTTATTTTCCTTTTGAATGTTGGCATGTTACACCTTGTGATGATTCTTACTGGCCGATGTTAAACTTTTGTTACAGAGGACTGTAGTCTTCTTAGCAGAATATCTCTCGTTCTTTGTTTGTACTGTATGTGGTACAAAAGGGCCAGGTCCTGAAGAGACCTTGTCATTGCTATGGTAGAATAAATAATAATTACAGCAGAGTGAGAACAAGGAGCTCCTAAATTCTACTTCCACCTGTCTCGTTGACTGACTCACTGTAGCCTTGGGCACATTTCTCTGCTGATTGAGATATTCAGTATGTCCTGTAGCATTACAGCAGGTGGATTACATTTATTTTATCCTTGCAGGTCAACTCTCAGGCAGCTTTCTATATGGCAAATACTGCACTTTGGTTAAGTAAAGACTGATGAGGAAAATAAACTGGCATCACTGCCAAAGATGAAAAATTACAATGAAAGGACAGTAGTTCCTGTGGCTATGAGGAAATTTGCAACAAAGCATGTACCTTAGGTCTAGTGGGAACAAAATATCCAGAAAAATATGGTAGTAGGATCCTCTAAAACTCGTTTTTCAAAGATCACAATGCTTACTTAACATTCACTTTGAAGGTGATTATGTCGAGAAAAGTCCATCCCAGAGGAAGAGTGAAAGGACTCAGTGGTTCCATTCAAAAAGAAGATGAATATTTAAAATCAATCTTGTAATAGTTATTATACTCTTTCATTCTAATTTAATTCAAGGGCCTTTCTGCCTTGGAATTTTGACAGAATATGTACGTGCTTTATGACCATTGAAATTCCAGTTGGCCTTCCTGTCTCCAATGAGAAGTATCTTAACATATGCTAACTATATAAATATAACTATGGAGAAGAATGGAAACATGTCAGAAATCAGTTTTATGAGACTGTATGTAATGCACGTGTACTAGACAGGGTGGTAGCACAACCAGTTATTAAAGCTGACCGATGTTTTTCAGGAATGTGATCTCTGATAATTTTTATATATAAAATTACAAATAAAACAGTTGAATGGGCTTGCAGACAGATGTTGTGGAAGAAAAAAAGTGCTCTTTTTAATTTTTTTAAACAGCTCTAATACCCCTATGCTTTGAAGTAAAGACATAAGGT
>NW_010100431.1:56981-57206 GCF_000699245.1 Pterocles gutturalis | reverse complement strand
GGAAAGAAAATGCTGTTTGTGAATGCTTACAGGACACTTGTATTTTTTTCACAGCTAAGTTCCCTGAATAATCCATCTTACAAAGTATGCTGTAGCCGAGGGCTGAGATGAATTTCCTTGTAATTACTGTTCTCAGCTGGTGCAAGTTCCAAGACCAAACATTTCAACTAAGAGCAAAATGCTAATGTCTTCTGTATCAATGACCATTTCCTTTCCCTTCCCTAC
>NW_010100431.1:20711-56930 GCF_000699245.1 Pterocles gutturalis | reverse complement strand
TGGCATGGAACAGGAAGAATGGATTTAGAGAAGGGTCGTGGAAACTCGTTTAAGGCTGGTGAAGGAGAGAGGAAAACTGGAGGTTTTGGCTTTTTGGGAGGCAGGATGATTACTGATGTGGTTTGGTTCATCTTGTATACTTTGAGGGTAAAGTGGTCCCTGTACCACAGAAGTGTTGTGAGAGCCTTCCTGAGAGAGGTAGTTGGGGCTGAAAATCAGTTGTGCAGAGAAAAGAGAAAATTTGGACTAGCTGGTGACAGACCTGGGCCCAGGTGTTGTGACTGCTCATGATCTGTTATGTGTCTTCACTTCCCTACTAACTGTGATATTTCTGATTCTATTGCTCTTTCTCATTTCCTGTGGCTTCTATTCTATTCTGTTCTATTTCCTCAACATTCTCTGTATTTCTTTCTTGTTCCTTCCACTTACAGTTATTCATATAGTGATGCCTCTGTTATTGAAAACTGAGGTGAAATTTTCAGGATTTTGATTACTGTACCACTAAAAGGCAAAACTATAAAGACTAGAATCTTGTAAGTTTTTTAATTTGCTTTCTGTACAAAGAACCGAGGAGCAGATCAGTAGAGAATTAAAACAATAAGGAAAATAAATCTAGTTCACCACCAGTGGATATTTCCCATTTTGTACTCTAGATTTTTTTAGACTTAAAAAGAACAAGTAAATTGTGTTTGTAACTTTTTTTTAAATGCCACCATGGTTCTAGTGACAGCACATACTGAACCCAAATCAGAAAAATTAATCCTTTATTTTTAAAGGTAGGTTCATCGAGCACTGATATGTTTAAGATTTTCCTCTTTGTCAAGACAGTTAACAAAAGATCTGAATTTTAATTCAGAACTCTTTTGACATTTGGTTTTGATATCCAAGGTAAAAATGTAAAGTAATTATCTATTTTGGGGGGATGCAAAAATGTCTCCAAGTTTGATGATACGTGCAGAGTATTATGCATATTCATGTTTAATCAATTATGACTGTAGACACTTTTAAAAAATTGGTTACCCTTTTTAACATCTGTTCCTGTATTACTGGTTTATATTGCAAGGGGCATGGTCAGAAGAACAATCTTTTACATAAACAGTAGTAAATTTATTTTAAAGATAAACATACTATGCTTCTCAAATTTACAGTTTATTCTGCTTGTGGTTATCTCTGCACAAATAAGAGGCCAAGCTGTAGTATTTTAAACACCCATTATTGTGATCCTTACATTATGAAGGTGGATCAGTGATTTTGTGATGGAATTTTAATGTACATTTTATTGATAAGAATAATGGCAACAGACAAAAATGTTTGACTGCTGTTCCTTTTTGCATTTCTACATGGCTCATAATGTAACTTCTTAAACTTCAAGAAATCTTAAAATTAAAATGGGCCAAAAAACCCCACCCCACCCTATCACGTTTATACTTACTTTTTGTTCTTTGGGATTACTTTGCAGACAAACGTATGACTTTAGGAGATAATTTAAAAGAACTTGGAAAAGCAATGGCTGGAATAGGAGAAACTGATTCAGAAAGAAGTGGTGACTTGGATTCCTTCAGCATTGAGCAAGCCAAAGCCGTCATTGATTACTTGAATATCAGGTATTTATTTCTACAAGATCCATTCTTTCTTATTTGAATAATTTAATGTGGTAGGAAATTGGCTGACATAATAAGTTAAAATTATTTAACTGGATATGTTCATACCGTGACAATATGCTGCAGGCAGCAAACTTTAAAACATGAAAAAGAAGAGAGAATATGCAAGTGGCAGTAAAGATCTGGCCTCAGATGTCAAAGCTCAGGAGATAAATTTAGGCTGGAAGTTTATTAAAATGTAAGATTGTGCTGAAAAGCTTCCTTCTGGGTTTTGTTTTGAGTGATAAAAGGAAAAGGGGAGAGCAGTGTATAGACAATATTCTCAGTTTGCTGTTAAAACATTCTATTTTGAGATTCCAGTTGAACAAAATCCTTGATCTTGTCTATAACCTTAAGTATTTGTCTGGCCTTGACAGCTGTAGTGGACTTCTTAAGTGGTTTGAAGTTATGTACCTTACAGAATTAAGGCTACGGTCACATGAGTCACAAAAATGTTGCGTTTCAAATTTAGCATAAGTTCAGCATTTACATGAAAAAGTTTCAAGACAGGTTTCAGCTCTTAAACAGAGACACAGAAAGAGATGCAAACAGCAGTTATTCAGTTGTTTATCTGAGAAAAAAATAAGGATCTGATAGCAGCCAATCACACGTCTTCACGTAAAGTCTTAACTATACAGTAACGCATACAGACCTTTCTCTGAAACACCATAGTTAGGACAGTGGCTATACTCATGTATCACTGTTTCCAGTACCTGATAGACAGAATGGTTCTCAAGCTGTTGTATCAGTCATGAATGTTGGGGTCAAGGAGATGGAGAATGGAAAAGGTTGTAATATATGCTCATATGCTGTACTACATCTGTACCTTTCAGCCCATTTTCTGACCTGAGTGGTGGTTGGAGGGAGAGATTTTGTTGCAGATGGGCATAAAAAGGGAGTGAGATCAACTGATCTGTACATAGAATTGTTGGTAATTTTCTGACTGTTCTTTTGCTAGGAAAAGTGTAATACATCAAAGAGGGTTTTTTAAAGTGTTTTCCTGGATGCAGAAAAGTGTTTCTTCTTGAAGACAAACAAAATAGTAGGACAGCTGATAGCCTTCCAGTTTAGGGTACTCTGATTCAGACTGGGGATTTAAACCTAACACAAGTGATTTCTTAAACAATTGGACTATAAAGTTTGTTTCTTTCTCCTTCTCTCTCATTTTTTCCTTTTGTTTCTTTTTCAGGGAAAATATAAAAAACTTAGTGTTCTTCCCATATGAAATGAGAACATCTCTTTAAATCTCCAATTTCTGTAGTCAAGGCAAACCAATGTCCTGCCAAGTACTAGCCCTAAACTAAAAGGAAACTTGGCATTTAAAATGTCTCACTCAACTTTTTTTACTTCTCCCTTCCTGTCTATGCCTTTTGTATATTTATTTGGAACAAATGTTCTTTCCAAATAGCATGTGTATAGCTCTTGTGTAAATTATCCACTGAAAGAGATCTTGACTGGTAAGCAATTCCTTCACAGTTGCAAGAATTTCATTCAAGAGATTAGGTGCTCCATCCTACAACCACCGAAGTATTATCTGGGCGATAATACAATCAAGCCACAAGACTTTTGCAGCAAAATGGTATTTTCACCACCAAATACGTGGTTGTATGTTCAAACTGCTCAATTTATTACAAGTATGTGCTGTCGCAAAGTCACACACTGAAATGTGTCACATGTGTCCCATTTATAGGATCCATTATTTCAGTCATTTGATTTGTTTTTTTAAATAAGGACTGAATCAGCACACTTCTTATGCTGGTGTATTTTGAACTTCATGAACTCAGAAATAGATTGACTGAGTTTTATTACAATTCAAATTAATGTATTACTTCAAGATTTTTTCTTGTTCTTCACTTTTTTTTGTTTCATTTTAAATTATAGGCCTATTGCTTTTTTTCTTCTCAAGGTGGTATGACACGTTTCAGTTCAGATCACATTTTTATGGATGAGCTATAAACCCATGGGATTTATAACAGAAATGGGGACAAATGCTTAACCACATTGGCACAAACTGCAGCAACTATAATGACACCTTCAGGTTTGGTGAAAGGTGACAGTTATCATCTTTTTATCTTGTCTCCTTGGACAAACACACATCAACATAGCTCTTGACTTTTTTTTTCAAGAAGCAGTGGAGCTAGGGAAATATGTCATTGTTAATCACCTTCAGATTCTCATATGACATCATAAGAGGGTCTATTCTTAATAACCTTACTTGCAAGAGTAACTATTAATTGCTAAAAACATTAGTACAGAATCTTTTAGTTGTTCACAACAGATACAAACAAAAAAGCATTTTATATAATGCCTGACAGAAGAAAGAAAACTACACCGTTGTTTCAAAATAAATACTGGTGTATAGTTTATGTGATTTGATTTAAGAGTATTAAGTGGAGGAATTCTTTCCTTGATACAGGATTAAGGATGCCAGGTTGAACAAGGGTTCTGTTTAAAAACAAATAAATAAAATTCAGCAATGCCAAAAGTAATAGATTCTATTTTTGGGAATATTATAAATTATCTGTACCTGTAACTTATTCCATAAAGAACATCATTACACATTTGGAGGGGAAGGGAAAGATCTGGTTTTCAGGTGCTGTAAATCCATCTCCTTTCCAAGGCACTGGAATAAATAAAAGAAAAAAAGTTTGAAATGTTAAGTTCCTCCAGTGTGATTTGAAAGATATCTCATTTCTTGTGTGTCCATGATGTTCATAAAATATTTTTTGTCTTTTTCAAATAATCCCTGTTAGAACTTTACCAAATAATAGGTATGTGTGTGGGGGGTCACGTGTATTTTCATAAATTGGTGTGAGTCAGTTCCAGGTTAAGTCCTGAAGTCTGCTTAAACATAATTCCTGCATCTCCACTAGAACATTGCAGGAATTCTTTGGTGTCATTCTGTAGTAAAAATGTACTGCAAATGAAATGGCAAATATTGTAATAACTTAATTAATTGCCTATGTGCTTTGGGTTGGGGGAAGGGTACTTGTAATTTGTGGTAGACAAATTTCTTATGCAAGTCGGTAAACAAATTTGGTTTTTAACTAGTGGTAACTGAATGATGGAATTAAATGTAACTGTAGAATAAAACTTTTATATGGCACTTAAAGAGCCAAATGTTCAATGAGACTGTCGTAATACTTCTCACCAAATTAGGAAATGCATCTGTACGTATGTGCAAAAATGTCTGTGCCCATTTGGGTAGAAATGTGCTTGAAAGTTTCACAGATGCATTTGACTAACTGCTGGAAGATGTACTGTTGTTGTGTAAGAGAGGCAGGCCGTGCTGCCATTTTGTTCTCATTCTGAGCTGCTTTCATGAGCTAGAAGAACAGCTAGTGTGAATCAGTTGGCACTTTAGCACTGCTTGAATTAGAGCAAATCATCCCTAGTCTGCAGCATTTTGTGGGACCTCTGGTACTGTGGCAGTGGCTTGCAGCAGTGTGTAAGTGCTGGTGGTGGTTCAGGGAAGGACAGTCATCTAAAATAGTGTGTACTGAGCATCGAGTCCCACAGCTAGCTTCCCGTTACCTCCCAGAGCCAGCATTGTGTTTCAGGCACCTACGTCCCCCCACAGAACCTCTGGCTTTGCACACAGCTGGACAGTAGAGCCCTTCTGCCGGCCGCACTGGGGTGCAAAGCTGCTGGGTGGAAGGAAAGCCTCAACACCGTGGGGCTGCAGCCGGAGTGGCACCTGCAGGGGCTGGCTCTCCAACAGCCTTGGGCAGCACCCTGTCTTAAAGAGTAGCCTGTGTTCGGTGGTGTGGCCAGGCACCGGTATTTTAAACATGTTTTTGTACCATTTGCATGATACTCTGCAGCTTGTAGCAGTGTCTTTAGTATTAGCTAGAGAATTGCTTGTGTTTTTTCATAGAACCATAGAGGAACTGAGGTTGGGAAGGACTTCTGGAGGCCATCTAGACCAAAACCCTCCTCACAGCAGGCCTCAGGATTGCAGATGTGGCCTTGCAAGTGCCAAGAAAAGAGGCATTGCCATCCCAGTTGATGGCTCTCTTAAGGAAAGAAACTGTGTCCTGTTCTTAGCCAGAAAGCACAGAAAACAGTTACAGAAGTTCTCTGCAAATATTGCTGTATCTTTCATGGGTGCATCAGGCAAGAGTGTGATAAACTCTTGGAATCATTCTTCAGCCTGCACTTGCCATGAAATCACAGAGCTGTGTTTTAAATCATATGTCAAAATGACGTGACAGAAGCCAGAAGTTCTGTATCATGATTTTAAAGAGAACAAGTAACTGTAACAGATGGACTGTGACAAACCAAACCTTTGATTAAACAAATGGCATATCATTGATCATTAGGAAAGGGAACAAGGAAAATTATTTAAAACGTGAAAGGAAAGCTGTATATGTTTTAAGGAAGATAAGTATTTTAGGTCATTGAGAAAGTCTACTTAAAGTTACTTTTGTTGTAATACACAAAACTCTAGTGTGTCAATCTAGTTTTTTTAGTTTTTCTTAGAGTAAATACTACACTGATTTTGAAACTTGACCTTGAGAGAATAAATGCTTCCATTCTTTATTGCTTTGGTGTTCCAAGATAAAACTTGCTCCCTGGACTGGCAGCCCATCCCATAATCTGAAAGCTGATTTGGCTTTGTTTCCTTCTTGTCCACTATTGCCGATATTAAAAGCATAAGTATCCTGGTGATAAGTGCTTTAGGAATTACTTTTTTTTCAGAGTAGAACTTTGTCTTTTCAGAGTTCAATTTCATAAGGACAAAGGGGTTATATTTTTAAATATCATACTGTATTTTTATGGTCATCTGATATTAAATCCTATAAACTAAATATTCTGCATATTGTACCTGAAGTTAAACAACCTTTTCTTTTTAAAATTTGGAGTATTACCATGCTGGAGAGTAACTCTTAGTTTAACAGAATCTTTCATGTTGTTACCTTTCCAGAGATTTACAGCTGTAATAGCACTATATTCTCTTGTTTTCTAGCTTATTTAAACACTATAAACTATATGAATACCTCTTCCACAGTCCTGGAGAAGAACTTGTGATAAGTAATGAGGTAAGTCATTTATATAGATGGAACTCATTATGCAGAGTTATTTAATGAATGCACTGTGGCATACGTTTTATGTTGCTCAAAGCAGCTCCATGTCAATGTTACTGCATTACTAATGTAAAATGGCTGATTAGAGAATACAAGTTAGATGTTTTGATCCTCGTGTTCAAAATTAATTTTGGATTTCAAAAAAGTGTAAATGAATTGCTTGGTTAAGATGTTAGTTGTGTTAAATCAAAAATACTTTTGTGTATGTATTTATAAGTTGATGCATGTAATTTGAATTAGCAATGCATAAGTCTGACTATTTTAAAATCAGCAATCAAAATCAGAAAAGGCTGTGTACCAAGCCTAGTCTGACCACAATCCTAATATTTATGTATGCATGTCTGTGTACTGAGTTTTGTTTCTACTGTAGTCACCAACAGTTAATTATACTGACTGTAAAGAAACAAGCTAGCTAGAAATTCAGCATTTTGAAAGCATTGGGTTAATAATAGTGAATTGGATTGACTGTAAACTTTGTCATGTATTCTAACTTTTATGTGAAAAAATACACAGAAAAATGCATTGATGCAGAATTTGGCCTTTAATCAAGTGGACAGATTCAATTCATCAAATAAACATTCCTTTGGGCTGACTGTGCATTTCAAGGATATATGTTACAATACATTGAAAAGTATTTACATTTAGAATCTATAATAGGAGACAACTGGTTGCTCAGAGAGGCACGGTAGTGGAATTTTTTTGATGGCACTTGTATTTTAGCCTATCAGTACACAGTGAAGTTAGACTTAATGCGCTGGAAAATTTTCTTTAAACTTTAAGCTGGTGGTTTCACTCTGTAAATGATGTGGGATAATTTCTTGACATGTTGCTTTTAATTAGCCGTATTATTAAAAAAAGGACTTTTCTTGACATGGATGCAAATATTTAGAAATTATTCTCATCATTTGCAAGGTGGGTTGAAATTCCAACCATGATGGAATTGGTGACAAAACTGTCACTACGTAAGTAGAGCAGGGCTTCAGCATTACAGTGTTAGAGTTGCTTTTTTATATTAGCTAATCAGGTCAATGGCTGGTTAGCACTTTCAAATTGGTAAAATTATTTTTAATGGAGGCTTTGATTAAGTAATTTTTTGTGTAAATTTGGGTTATGTATCTTATCAGTTGTAGACTAGCTTAAAAGAAATGTCTTTGTTTTCTTAAAACCCATTTCTGGATGGCTGAGTTCAGCAGACACTGTCCCAGCCCACGGAAGAGTGGTTGCTCTGCATGGACTGTCTGCTAGGGGCTACCACCTCTGCTGAAGGTGCCACCTCCACTAAGGAATGTCAGAAATGTGTTTCTGTGGATTACTTTGATGAAGATCCATCACAGAAACTACAGTTACAACTGTCACAAAACCTCCATGACAATTTTTAGCCATAACTCTCTTACAGCCATTTCTTACCTATGCCCCAGTTCATTTTAATCCATCTGTTTTGTATTCTGAGTTCCATGGCAGAGAGTCTCTAATTTGTCCAACCCCACTGCAATGCCTAAGAAAATCAATACTTATATTCCTGTAGAGTTTATTTTGATAGGGTGATGCATTGTTCTTCAGTAAGTAACAGTTTAAGGCATTGAAGCTACACATACAAATTTGTGGCATTATTTGCACTTGCTTTATGTATTAGAATGTGATGAGAGGTGAACCCAACATAGACTTCAAGTTCTTTTGTTACAACTTTGTTATAATTAGAAGTGCTTTGCCATGAAGGAGACCGTCACTTTCTATGTTTGCAGTCCGTTATATGAACAGCTCAAACCCTGACGAGTTAGTGGGGCAGACATGGTTTGGTGTGTATGGTTATGCTAGGAGGTTAAGTGCTCTGCAGTTCGTCTGCTCAGGGAACAGAAGGGGGCAGGAGACCGACTGTGAAATTTGCATCCTGAAAGCAGACATTAATCTGTGCTGAAGGGCTGACTGTTGTCTTGCTATGTAGATCAATGTCTTGAAGAAAAAAGAAAAAGCCTGTGTAGACACAACGTGGCCCACAGCTGGATGTGATCCTTACTCTATACTGAGTGCTGCTAATGTCTAAAAAGCTTTCTTTTAGCTCCAGTGATAAAGATCTGTTATTTTGGAATGGGGGACTGTAAATTGTAATGGCCAGATTTGCCCAAATAACAAGAACCATGGCGTTCCCAGAGCTTAATTACAGTATTATCTCCTTCTGCAAATGAAGACTTTGAGACAAGCCAGTGAAATTACTTGCTTCAACTGAAATGATCTGCTTCAACTGAAATGACTTGCTTTAGCTCAGTGAGTAAATTTGTGCTCCACGTGTGCCAAAAGTATTACCTCCTGAATAAAAGTACAATAGCCTAATGAGAAGACCTGCTTCTTTAAAAGAGATGCAGCTACAACAAATAAAAGCAGTACTTAGTGTGGTAATGGATATCCTTTCAGAGAAACCACAGTATGTGTTTTCCAGGGAAATCTTATAGCGATGGATTGCAAACTCGTTGGATTTTATTTTTTTCTCTAGCACAGGCAATTATAGAGTGTTCTCAATCAGGTTTCCTTTTTGATCTTTCACTGCAGTTATTTCCAAATGACCCTGTCATTTCCTCTGTAGAATAAAATCAGACAAGAAAAGGGAAATGACTCGAAACTCAGATTATGCATACAGTATCTGTGGCCATGCCACTTAACAAAATTTAAGTTACTTAAATGTGTCACATAAATAGTGGAGCTTCACAGTCTGATTAATATTCTGTGTTTGATGCAGCTAGCATAATAGAACCACCTTTGTAAAACAGAGACAGTATTTGAGTCTTAAAAAAAAAGTAACAAACGCCTGGCTAATTTAAATATATTTTTACATTGACTGAAGCCTTTAAACCAAACTGCCTGAGGTGATCATATTGCATAGGAAAAAAAAAAAGCTTAAAACTGAAAGACATGAATGCTTGCTTAGATGATAAAACTCACATCGTACATCTAACCTACTTTGGCAGTATTTAAAATTTAAAACTTGCCTTTCCAGCTATCAAATCTCTTACTTATCCTTCATTCCAGATCTACAAAGACCCATATATTATGTATGCATGAATACCTGTTAGAAAACACGGTACAAGGAATTACTGACAAGTGTTAAGATTGCCAAGTAAATTCGTTGCTTTTTTTTCTGTTACTATTATGAGCAGTTCTTCACATTGAGAATGATTACAGAAGAAGCAGTGCTTTAGCTGTTCTGTGGCTATGATCCAAAATAAAATGCATGTAGTATTAACATACTAGGGTTCTTCAGGAATATTGTTGTTAAAGATACTGTTTTTTTCTTTTTGCCTGTTCTGGAGGTCTTGCTCTCTAGCTGTGATTTAGTACACCTATATTAGCCTGTAATTTCAAAGAAAGCAAAAAGGCATACAGACTAAATCTTGATGTGCAGGGATTCACTGGAGCGTTTCCTATTAATACATGTCAGATCTTATAACAAAGGTTTAAATTGTTGATACATGAATTGTATATAAGTTTTTACTCTTTTCTATTTCTATGTTCCATTAATTTATTTTGCTTTGATAGGATGATATATTACAGCATATCTTGCATTTTTTTTCTCGCATTTACAAATTGTACCTTATACTGCAGTTCATGTTTTTGCTGCTCTCTGTTGTGTATTTTTGGATGGAATGAGGCTAAGGTCTTTTGGGATTATGTCTGCTTTGAAACATTTCCTAATAAAAATAATGTGGTTGGTAAATCTAGTTTTATTCCTAGCTGCTTTAGCCAGCCTGATGGAGTAACCTGCTATTTTATGGCCCGGATGACTGGCTGAGTTTGACTTCTTGAAATAATAGTGTACAATGTAATTTTCTTTAGAGATGTCATAGTGGGTCAGGTTGCAATAAAAATATCGAAGATTAAGTTTAATGGCAGTGCAGATTCAGTATTATAGCAGTCACTAGATATCATCCTCTGTACTTAAAGTTCCAAAACAGTTTCCATTAATGCCTTTTTTCCATGTACTCCTTACTTTCTGAAACATTAAGCTTTCGGACTATGTCTGGTCTTTATCCAATTGTGGTTTGGGTTTTCTTTGAAAGTTTGAACAAAATCCCTTCTGTGCTTGAATTTAGGGGGTGGATAGGAAGAATATACTATTTAAAAGCTAATAAAGCTTTTTTTTTTTTTTTCCTGATGGCAAAAGACCTGAAATGTGGGACTTGACTTTGATATGTAATCCTCATTAGGTGTTGCATATTTAGATTGGTTAAACAATCATTGTTTAAACAAATTTGCTCAATGATTTCTTGAGAATTGCATTTTAAAGATGTATGAAACCAGAACACATCCATAAGAATATCAGTTCACACTAGAGAGACTCATTCTCCAACTAGTGGAGTGCATGCTTGTCAAAGCTTGGAGGTTTCAGATATTTGTAATGCTTATAAACCACTGAGTTAATTTTCTCTAGCTTTGTTTTGTAAATATCACCATGGCAAAGACATCACAATTACTTTGAAGGAAATAAGAGTGTAGGACTGGAAGGGACTTCATTTACCAGCTCTAGTGCCACCTTCTCGTAGGAAAACATATAAAATCCTCTCCAGAAACTTGTCAAACTCTGGCTTAAAATGTTTTTTCTTTATTCTTCCAGTTAGAAAGCTGCCGTGATGCCTGGTTTCTGTAATGGTCATAAAATTTCTAATTTCCAGTCTAAGTGTATTCATGACAAGCTGAATGTGTGTTTGTCATTGTGCCTGTTTGTGCCAGTATTGACCTTTAGTTCTTGTTCCATCCCCAGTGTTTATTTTTCTAATGTAGAAGGAGACAGCTATCTTATTGTCAAGCCCTCATTTATCTGAAGTAGAAAAGCCAGCCTTCTCTAATCTTTGCTTTTAAGATAGGCTTTTGATACATGCATTCTTCCATACGTACCAGCCTCTAGTAATCCTATTGGCCTTTTTGTATAACTGTTCTACTTTAAATCAGTTTTGTTTGAACATAAGTGACCAAACTGCACTAATATTGTTGCTGAGCTAAAAGCAAGGCCTTGTACAGTATCATGCTTTATTGCTGTATTTTCCAGCTGAGGTACTCCCAGTGCACAGTAGGTTTTAAAAAAATTGTGTCCCTACAACAGCACCTCACGATTTGTCAATGAATATAAGAGTGAATAGTCCTCAAGGTCATTCAGTCCCATCTCTATGATATTCCTGCCCTCTCATGAATTGATCATATCTCTTGTATTTCTTTTGTCTAGAAAATTGGTTATCTTATTTACTAAACTATGAAATTAGCCTGGCATCATGTTTCTTTGATAAACTGATGTTGTGTTATATCTAATTTTTCTCTAATTTCCATGTCCTTATTTATTTTTTCCTTCAAAACATGTTCCTCAAGCCTTTAGTGCTATGAAGATCAAAACTACGGCTTCAGGAATAGGTTCATTTTTTATGACTATGAATGTTTAAAACTAGCAGACTGGTACTTGGTCTTTTGAAGTCTGAGGAGAAATTTTTGATGTCCATTACAGAAGTGTGTAATACCCGAGACTGGATTACTGAAGTAAGCAGCTGGAGAGCCAGTAGGTTTTGTGACAAAAATCACTGATATTCAGTCCTTTGATCTTGAAGTTTGCTATGGCTGTAACCAGAGAGATCTTGAAGGACTTGTGATTAGTCTGAATGAAAAGTGGAGTCTGTTGTAATTTTATATTTTAAAGATATTTTAAATATATCTATTTAAGATATTTAAAGCATATCTTGCACTGTAGAAACCATCTTTGTTTTTCAAAGACTGTCTTTGATATACTCAGTTGCCAGTAGTGGAGATGTACTGACCTTTAACAGTTACGTTTCCATGTAGGTCACATGATGGTGGTCTTCTACAGCAATTTTAACATTCCTGAGTTTTGGTAGCTGGACTGTGCTGCCCTGAAAGCCAGTGAGAACTCTAGAGAGTTAGCGGAATATGTAAGCTAGTGCTGAGTGCATTTACAAATCTTGCTTTAGAGAATTGTTAACAAAATGCTTTTTAAATTATTTTCTTAGGAAACATCAAATACAAAACAAACCTGTTCTTTAATGCGGTAACATGCATGAAGTCATTAAAGTAAAAATTCAGGCAGGAAAAATGCCAAATAGCTGACATGGGCTATGCCTTCAGTAAGCCGAGCACTGTGGTTCTGACCCAGCCAGCATTTAAACAAGCACCTCTTTTAAGCACTTGGGAACTTTTATTTCAATAGACCTATTCATATACGCAGAGTTAAGCTGTGAAGTGACTGAGGTCACATTGCTCAGCACCCTGGAGGATGAGAAGCTAAAAACCCTAGAGCAAAAAAAAATTTTGAAGCTCATCATAACTTCTTATTTCAGTTGTACACTTGACAAAGCATCACATTTTTTGACTGTGTGATGTTAAATAAGAGAGAGGAAAAAAACTTGAATAGTTGGCAGCAAAACATTTCTGAAACTCTGGGAATTAACATATACAGAGATGTGCTCTCTGAGTTTTTTAATTATTTATTTAGAAAGTGGCTTGATTTCTGTGTATGTATGTAAACATGTAGTTCTGATAACAGCAGAAATGGTGTATTTGCTGGAGTGCAGGTCAGCTAGGAATTGTAGGCTTTGACTGGAAGAACAGACAGTACATAAATGACAGTATGTTCCTGCTATTCATCAGAATGCTGTAATAACCAAATGACTAAGTGCTATTACAGGAGACTACAGTACATATTTAAAAATATTTATCAATCAATACACAGATTCTAATGGAAGACAATAAGATTGACAGAAATGTATTGACTTGGGGAAATTTTAAAGTGGTTAAGCAAAGTACCTGAAGGTAGGCTGTTAGGATATACATTTTGTTTTACTTTTCTAGTATTCCTGAATAGCTTACTCTGGTGATGCCCTTTGGGAGTTGTTGTTTTACTTGACCAGTATAAAACAAAATAATTGGAGCTGAGCAAAGATGAGTAATTTTGTTTCCTAGAAGATTCTGAAATTTTTGCAGTTTGGTTTAATTCCTATTTAAAACAAAACAAACAAAAAAAAACCAGTTTTAATAGAATTACTGTTCTTACATTTCTCTGTTTAAACTCCATCACACTGAAGCAGTGCTCTTGAATAATGATTTTAAGCAGAAAAACAGATTTAGATTGGGTATTAGGGAGAAATGTTTTACTGTGAGGGTGGTGAGGCACTGGCACAGGTTGCCTAGAGAAGCTGTGGATGCTCCATCTCTGGAGGTGTTCAAGGCCAGGCTGAAGGAGGCTTTGAGCAACCTGGGCTAGTGGAAGAAGGTATCATGGCAGGGGGCGTGAAACTAGATGATTTTTAAGGTCCACCCCAAACCAAACCATTCTATGATTCTGTGAAGACTGTTCCAGAGCCTGAGCTCCATTCTGGTTCCAGACAGCATAGCTAGCTCTGCTGGAGCAAGATCTACATGACTCCGAAGTCTGCGGTGTGCCCTCAGCTGCTCGTAAGGCATGTTCTTGGGGAGTCAGGAATCGAGAAAGCAGGTTGCTAGGTCAGCCAGCGTGGCAAACTGTGTCCAAAGAGCTTTGTACATAACCTGGTGAGAACCAGGTAGGCTGCTGCTGGTATGTTGGTGGAAAGCAATTTGAGCAAACTCCATCCTAATTTTTTACATAGTTAAAGAACATTTGTAAGGAATCTGCCAAAAAAAAAAAAAAAAAAAAAAAAGCCATTTTGTCCGCTGCAAAACAACACTATTTTCAGTGTTAAAGTCTTCCATGTAACATAGCATGGCTTAAGGAGTTACTCAGGACACTGTGGTGTTTCACTTATAGTTTGCCAGTTCAAATTTAGCTGTTTTGGTTTTTTTTTTTTCTTTCTAAATTATTTAGCACTAGGTACCATTTTGATACTTCCTGGTCCAGTGTGGCTTACTGGAGAATGGTTTGCCAGAGCAATTGCCATATTTCCAAAATTTCTGGCATTATTTTTGTCAATTGGTGGGCAGGAGATCCATGAACTTACACCACAGTGGACAACTATTTTTGTACCCTTTACCTTTATCTGCAGCTTTTCATCATCTTGTAGATTAAATTGTATTCATAAAAGTATCTGTGGAATGGACAAGTGATGTGATATTTCTTGGGAATGTATCCTCATGGGTGAATATTTATGTATCAAATTCATACATCTTGTGACCTTGTGTTACGAATAACATCTTGACCTTATTCATATAAATAAACAGCATGGCATTTCTTTACTGTGGTGATTTATAATCAATATACATTTTTATAATTTTTTTATCCTTTTAGTTGGTGTTATGAGGACAAATGTATTAAAAGACTAAATAACACAAGTTTTGCAAGCCTTTAAAGTCCCTTTTTAAAATGCACCAGGAAGTTTGTACGTTTTCTAGTTTCACCTTGAATTTTATGACTTGTCATAAGGTACAACATGAAGTATTTTTACTGAACATTGAATCTGATGTATTTGAATATTTAATTCCTAAAATGTTATTTTGGTTTCCTAGAAATATGGTAAGCTCAGCAAAATGTAGTGTTACTAATTAGAAAGCTGAGTTTTATAGGATGTCTGGTTGGTATGTGAGGTAACTTATATTGCTACTTAGGCTTACATTTAATAAACCTTAGCTAGGAAAATTGTTTAAATTTCAAAGAAAATATGATAAATAAAACGAGGACATAGAATATTAATGTGAACTGTGCCTTTATTTTGTTAAAGCATTAAAAGTTAAATAGTGGTGGTCTGTTAACAATCTAGGGCTATTTGGCAAGTCTTTAAACTTACTCAATAATCAAAACATAAAAGGACAATGGAAACTTTTCACAATGAAAGAAAAAGGAGTTGAGTACAGAATCCAAACAAATTATTCTCTGCTTTTTCTTGGTAAGGAGGTGAACTTTATAGGAAGGGCAGCAAGCTCTAAGTTAGGGTTGCCTTTTCCTGTCTTTGTTATAAATTACATGTGTCTGTGAAGAATCCTCTCCGGTTACTTCGTGGCTCATGGCTATGGGGGAGTTGTGCATGTCTGTCTGGAATGGAGCAGAGAAAGGCAGATGGGGGGGACTCTTCTTTTAATTTTACTGTGGGTTTTTTTCACTTAGGAAATGGTAATTCTTCACATTAATTTGCCTTGCTTACTAAATATACAGATGGATAAAATTCCTGATATCCTGGCTGTGTAAATAGAATATTAACAAAACAACTGTTTTCTTCAACATTTGTGTTATTTGTTCTTTGTAACTTGATAGACTTTTGGAAGACTTCAGAACCATTTAGGTTCAGTGTAATCTTTCAAAATCTTTTCATCAGGGCTAAAATGGGGAAAACATTTGTCAGAGTGGTGGACTTTATCTGAAGCATAATGCTTGATTCTTTCTTGGGAGTCTGAATACACTGCAACAATGTTATGAGGCACCAGAAATATGGGAAGAAGCCACCAGTATTGGAAAGACAGCCATGTCCTTGGCCTTAGTGCCCTCTTCGTGTCCTTCTTTCCCCGTTAACTAGTGGGCACCTAAGAGTCTGAGCAGGGGTAGCCCATGTGCAGCTATTCCAATAGGAGAGAAAGGGGCCATGAACAAGTTCCTATACTGTTTCTTTCACCATTTGAACCTGAAGCAGGAGTCATTTACAGGTTGCTAGAAACAGAGCAGAGGGGAAAATTCAGCCCTTCCAGTTCCTTTCTTCAGTGTGGGCTGGTGGCCAGCTCCCTCCAGGTCCAGCCCACTGAGCTTCACTATCTCTTGTTCCTCTGTTTCAGGAAATAGGTTCCTGCCTGTAACTTCCATCAGCCCTAACTAGCCTTGCACTTCATGAGTCTCCCTCCAATCCACTGCCTTGTTTATAGAAGCTAAGACTTCATTATGTATTTCCAGCTATTGCACTCAGAAAAACAACATCAAATAGGTAGACTATACTATCTCCTCAGGGTGGGCTTGAAAAGATGGCAACTATAATCTTTTAGAGTGTTTCATGATTAAGACTATTATCTGAAGTATTTTTGTTGTTTGGCTTCCTATTGCACTGTTGAAAATATGGTAGTAAAGTCATCCTGAGTTCTGCTCTTGACCAACTTAAAACAGCTGAGGGAGGAATACTTAATTGTTTATACTTAACGTTTGCTTTTCCTTACTTGAAAGAGTGGGCAGACTCTTTGGCTGACCTTAAGATCCTAAGGTGGTATTTGCCTTTTTTTTTTTTTCCTCCAGACTGATTTCACCCTCAAAACTTGTCTTTCTCTCAGATTGCAAAGTCTATGCCAGAGCCCCCATAGGTTCTGCAGTTACACTGCAGATGATGCTGTGTCCAGGATAAAACAAACAAACATGGATGTTTTCAGCTGAAATACATTAACATTGTGCTCTCCTCTTTTTATGATGAGTGGTCCTTCCGATCTTTTTGGTGTGTTCTGCAAGAATCCAACAATATTGTAAAAACATATTGCAGATGGTATTGTTACACAGAATATGTTGCATTAATTACATGCTAATACATATATTGCTATTTTCCTGGTGTTAGAATTCATGTGCTTGGTAAAAGTTTTGTTGTCTCTCTGTTCTATTCAAATGACTCTATACAAAGGACAATATATTCTGTGCAGTAGGTCTGTAGTTTATTTTGACTATGGGTATCAAATTTGGTTTTTGAATACACTCTAAGGAAACGGCATAGATTCCAAGTGATAAAGCTGAAGGTTGTGTGCTTCGTTTATAGCAAGGCAATCCAAATATGGTCTCAGACTTGTGAAAACATCCCATGCTTGAGAAGTCTTGAATTTTTGATTGATAGAGGCTGTGGGCAAGTTTCAGGCACTAACAGGCTGGGATTCAGGTCTATATCTTTAGATTCACTAAATGTTGCGTGTTGTGAATAATTTGCAATACATTGGCAATGTGTGTAGACTCCATGTATTACTCTTGTTCAATAAAATGGAGGAGTGATGAGGATACTCCTTAGAGCTTATTCTACTTTGAATACCTGCCTAGCATTCTCTCAGAGTATTTCTTAGCATTCATTTTGAATTCATGACACCTATTTATTATTTTCATCTCTGTTATACATTTAGGACTCTTAATGATTTTCTTTTGGATTAAGGAAGGTACTTTGACAGCTTTTTGTATTCTTCAGGAGTTAGGATGTAGTTGAAGATTTACATTTGGAGAAATGTTGCATTACCTGTAATGATCAGATTTGAAATGAAGTATTTAAAGTTTTTACCCTCACTTAGGCTTGTTGAGGGAGGCTATTTTCAATTTTTAGCATTACTGCTGTCCATGCACGCCTGGGTTAAAAGGAACTGATAGGTAAAGGCTATTTTGTTGATTTTTTTTTTTTTTAAGTCCTACCTGTGGTACATTGTGGTGCCCTCTGGTGAGATTTCTGAAAACATCATTACATTTCTGTCCATTTTGAGAATGACCACTTGAATGCATTGATAGGTGCATGCCTGATGGTATGTAACTCAGTACTGAACCATTCATTTCTGTTTAATAATCACATTTTGTCTGAGAAATGAAGAAATTGTCAAGATGGAAGTAAGGAGCCAAACGTTTACTCATTTTGGCATGACAGAGATTTTATCTTTTTTCCCTCCCTCCCTGCTGTGCTTGCAAATATAGCTCTCTGAATTACTGAATGTAAAAATAATATCCTTCTCTGTGCAACCCTGGTGCAGCAAAACACAATAGGAAAAGTTAAAGACAGGATCTCAGTCTTATCTCCGTGTTTCCTACCTACTGCTGGTTTGACTTCAGTTCCTGCTCTTGTTATTCATACTGTTTTTATTGCAGTGTATTTGTCTCTCTTTGTTCTGATCAATCCTGAGTTAAATGGGTAAATAATAAAAGAAAGAGGGTACATAATCAAATTACCAGAAGTTATTGGCTGGTCCAAGCATTACTGGAACTTTGAAATGAGCGGAAAGAACAGGGCTTTGGTGTCAGAGTCATAAAGGCCAAGCCTTTTAAACTAACAATGCAAACACATTGCTACATAGGCACATTTTTTGTGATTTTTAAATTACAGATTATTGTGTATAATCAGAATTGGAGCAACTGAAAAATCATACAGCATGGATAGACTTTATTAATTTGGGATACAAGTGACAGGCATTAGACAAGCTTAAATGTCTGACACACTAGGAGGATCTCAATATTTGATGAGTGCAAGATAAAATGAGAACTTGTTTTCTGGATTTTTTTTTTCTTTCATAGTAGCAGGAACATTACACAAACTAATAAGCAGCAAACCATATGCATTAGAATAACATGTAGAAGTCTGCGGTAAGGGAGCTTGTTTAGGAAACAGGAAAGTTTAAAGACTGTACATTAAATGGCCAACAGGACATGGTATATTAAACAGGGAACTATGGCTTGCTCTGGGAATTGGGAATTAGACACTAAAGTTTTTCAGTGCTCAGTTGCCATTTTAATTCATTTACCACTTTGCAGACTATAACATGAATTGTTCTTGTCCCACTTCGTAGTGAATAAATGCAATTAAAAAGACAGCCAGCTTTCTTCCTTAGCACTTATATGTTAATATACTACCAATTTTAGAAGCAAAATCAATTGCTTAATCAAATAGGTGTCAGTAACTCCAACCTATACAGAAATACAGAATTTGATTTTTTTATTTTTCCTTTTTTTTTCTTTCTTCCAAATCAATTGTTCAAGAATGGTTGAAAAGTAAAGAAAAGGTAGTGTGACTGTTAACAAACTAAACTCTGCTCTGTGGAATTCAGTTGTATAAAATGCCATTTTTATAGATTTGTGCCACTTACAGGATTCTGTGTGTCAAGTCCAGTAAGATCAGTATTATGGTAGGGGGAATACATAAAGTTTCTCATTAAAAGTACACTAGACTTGTCCAATGCAACAATAAACAGTAGTGGTGCAGGGGGGTATTGCAGCTTCATTTTTACTGGGTGGGGGAGCATATTGTCAACTAGTTCCCTGTTAGGACCCAACTTACTTGGGCTGCATAAAAATGTCGGTATGATGCTAATATTCTGCTGAACTCTTATCTTCAGAGAACAGTAATTGCTACTCATCAGCAACACCTTGAATTTGAAAATTAAAGAAATTTTTGAAATTGAGACTTTAGGTCAAATTCATCATGGGATAACCCATGAGGAGGCTTTTAATGTTTGTGCTTCTTTTACTGCTGTCAGGTATAAATTGTGAGTGTCTAGTGAGGATTTACAATCCAGTTCAGGTATCCTTATTCCACTGTACCCCAAGTAATTTCAGGGGATCTACAAGGATTGTAACTAAAATAGACACTACATTACTGTGGTATGTAATGGTAACAAAATTGGGCCTCACATTGAAAATTATTAAATTCAAAAATATTCATGCAAAAATGCAAACATCCTATATTTACAGTTGTGTAAAATACTGCTATAGCTTTGTGATGTGTATGTACAAGTAGAAAGTGCTGTATTAGTTCATCTCATTCCCAAAGAAGACTTCATATTCAAAACGTTTTTACTAATTTTGCTTTGTATTTTCTACAGTAAATTAAGGAGCCTAGTTAGTTTTCAACATTAAGAGAAGGTTGCTGCAGTTTTTTCTTCAATATAACAGGAGTTGTATTTGTTAATGTACTTTGGGATCATTTAAATTCTAATCACACAGGTGAAAGGAAATTTCAAGTAATGGCAAGTAAATTTAAATTACACAACAGTAAAGACTTTCATACCTTTGAAAATATTTCAGCACCAGCTTTTTCTTCACTCACTTTGATTATCCATGATCACAGCAGCAGAATTTTATTGCTGTTGCCATAATTTCTAAAGCATAACTGTGCTAACATGAAATATGTATATATAGGTACATTTGCCAACTTGTTTTAAATTTTTCGTTCATTTTTCACCTCATGTACTGGGAGGGGCTGCTGATCAGTATACTGTCTGAATGAAAACGCAGAACTGTTGCAGGAGAAAATGGAGATATACAGGCAACACATGCAGAAAAAGTAAGCTTTTTTTCACAGTGGTTTCAGAGTGAAGAAAATTAGATTTCCATCATGTCAAACCTGCCTCTTAGACCTCTGAGATTCCTCAGTACACTACCCAGCATTCGCTGGCTGTGCACTTGCAAGTGTCTCCCAAGCACTATGGAAGAGGGTATTTTTATGCCACATGAACTTGCCAGTTTTGCACCCATTGAACATTACTCTGGATGAGGCCTCACAAGCTATGTGTGTCTAGTAACCTAATTCACATAGCTTGGCTCCTCCTGCAAGCTGTATCTTGGCTAAGATAGAAAACGGCAACACAAGACTCTTAGTGAATGTGGAAGGGAGGAAGATTCTGTCCAAGGAAGCATCTTCCTATGCTTCTTCAGCTTGATGCCATGAGACTTTCCACCTCTTCCGCAGCAGCTGCTTATTGTAAAAGGGAGAAGGGGGAACGAAGCGCCACTGTGACAAAAAGTAGAATTCCTTGATTTTTTTTATTGCTGTGTTTAACCTCTGCTCTTTTAATCATATGCACAGCAGGAGAAAGAGGATGTGCTTTAACATCAGTGCAATTTTTTAGGTAGAAATCGTGCTGTCATTTGCAAGTAAACAATAAAGCCACATACATTTAATTTTTAATAAATTTTGAGTTATGCTATTCTTTTAATTACATCAATCAGGCAGGCTCCAACACTGCAAGCCTTAGGGCTTGAAGTGCAATTTCAATGCTTTGTAATAAATTTGCCGAACTTTGGAGAAAGATGAAATGGCTTAATATTAAACATTTGCTTGATTTAAATTTTACTAACCCGTGCACTTTACAATTCATATTTTTTCAGTGCTATGTACTGCCGCAGCAGAACAATCATAATAGTAATTGTGAGCGTTCCTTTTGCACACAGGTTTTGCTTGTAAACTAGATGAATAAAAGGAGCCTGGAGTATCAAGGGAATGCTAAAAATCTACAGAGCCTTTCACTTCAAGGTCATTGGTTCAAGTGCACATCATTAAAGATAGAAAGTTAACATCTGACTGCTGCTTCATAATGTACATGAAATGAGTTAGTGGTGTCAGTGGAGACAAGGAAAGGATACAACCAGTTTAATAACAAGAGAAGAAGTAGGACTAATGCATAGGTCCAAAAAAGAGGAGGAATCAGGAGATACCCTACTTACCAGGCTCCTGTTTTCCCCTGTGTGCAGTTCTAAGGGCTGTATTCATTCCTGAGTCTGGAAAAGTTAGGAAGGTCAGAGCCACCCTTCTTGGTCTCATTTGATGTCATAAGCTTAATTGAGTTGAGCTGCATAAATACTCAGTTGGAAAGGATCCAAGGAAAATTTATGCAGAAGATGGTTGATGATGAAGTAATAGTGAACCTGGTTGGACGCTGCTAGGGCACTGCACAACAGGCTCTTTGACAGAAGATGCAAAACTGGTATCCTGACCACTTGTCATTACCACAAGCATATAAATCACAAGCAGAAAATTGTTGGCCATGGTGTCCTCATGACTGCCTTCCAAGTGAGTAATTACAGCCTGCCAGTGTTAATTCGCCAGTGAACTTAATCAAATGAGGTACTCTCTCTTTTGATCAGTTGTGCAGTGTTATTGTTGTTTAAACCTTTTTTAAAGAAGTAGTTGCTTTTTCAGTGATGTGATCCCTTTACATGAGATCTCTAAGAAGATTCAGTGTGTTTAGAGGAAGGAGTATGTGTAACATGGCAGTGATTTTTAGCCATTTCATATTTAGTTGTCAAAATGAAGTAAATCACTTCTGTCTACTGTTGTAAAAAGTGCATTATTTTTCCCTTTTGTTCTCCGAACCGTTGAGATTTTAAAGGGTACTGTTCCACAGCTGTCTTTTCTCTTCCTTTCGTCTTGTTGTTGTAATTGTTTGTTTTGAAATCTCGCCTGAGACTGGACCCTGGGTGCCTTTGCTCAGTGTACGTGGTTTTTAGTGAAATGTTTCAACCGTTGTAAAAGAACCCTGTGACTCCTTTCCATAGTGGCTTTAGTTATGAACATACACAAAAGTAAAAAAAAAACAAAAACAAAAAAAAACCAAAAAAACACAAAACAAAAAAACAAAAAAAAATTCACATAACTAGTTACTTTATTAATAAGCTCTCCTAAAAACATTTTATGAATAAGAAGGGAAATAAGGTGAGAAAGACCAGAGGAGGAACTCAGTCTTCTAGGCAAGGGAAGGTACAAAGGCGTTTGTGGGTGAAATATAGCAATGTGCAACCCTGCATTGGTTTGGTTTGTTTCTTGTACACTTTAGCTTTTGTTACTTGTATGCTTAAAGTTTTTATACCTTTGTAAGAGGTTTTAGTCACAGGTGGTTTATAGTTTTAATATGTGTATATGTTGAAAATATTTAGACATAGTTTATATTTAATGTAGGATTTTCTTTTTATTCTCAACACTTGTCTGGAGCAGAAAGCATTTTTTGAAGAACTCTTACCCATCTGAGCCATTGAATGAATCTAATATAACAGTTTTTAATTTATAGGTGGTTTCACTTAATTGTAATAGGGAAACACCATTGGAAGATTTTGTAATAGAATTTTGTGAATGATATTGTGATTTACCTGTAAATAAGTACATGATGCTCAATGAAAGGATCTCTGGAACTTTCCTGAATTTCTCATTCAATAACCTTAGCTCATATTTGTTTTTATGAGAAGGTGAAGTCCCAAGTATTTAATTGAACAGGCTAGATGTCTTTTTGAGTTCGTATGACAAAAGCTGCTTTATAAAAATACATTTCAACCTCTATGTATTCACACATTGCAAGAGTATTATTTCTTTTCATAAAAGATTCCATCTAAATTCACATCGTAACTTTATTTTTACCAGTGACAGTTTAAAACCTAATCAGAATCAAAAAAAGGAAGGAGTCGGAGGTCAAAAATTAGATATTTTTGTAGTAGTTCAGGGGGAAGCATGCATAGTATATGCCAATGCTCTTCCTGAAGGAAAACATGGTAATTAATCCCTCACTTTGCCCCTTGGTTTTTTTGCCTCCAAATTTGAATGCAAAACTTTTTTGACATAAGAATCAATTAGGATTTAAAATTGCTTTCATCTCTGTAAGAAAATGACACAGACTTGAAGTAATTTTAAAAAATAATTCTTCAATCACAAGTTGTGGGGACCTATGATATTTGGTTGGAGGATTTTTAGGGCTTGAAATAAAAAAAAAAAAAAAGATCCAACAGAACTGTTACATTTCAAAATATTAGTGCATCAGCTTTATTGGAAAAAGCTGAAATTGTTCAAATGACCTCAGTAAAACAATTTGGACTACGATTCCCGGAATGCTCATGAAGCTGACATGTCTACATGTTCTTAAAAAGTCATAATCTATCATTCTGATGCTAGATCGATGGATTATGACTTTCTGATGTCAGATCTGTGAATTAAGGCTTTTTTGAGTAGAGCCTGCTATCCAATTATTGCCCCTATTAATCTATTATAAATCATTATTCCTTCGCCAGGTAGTCAGCAGTTTCTCTTTCCTAACATTTCAGAGCCCTCTTTTTTTAGCCATTGTGGTGCTCCAGTTGAGCAATCAAAAATGGAGAGTGCTGACCTGAAAACTAAAGCTTCTATGACAGCAGATTGCTGAGGGGACAACATTCATTTCTAATTCTTGTAGTTTCTGTTGAAATAAAGGGAATTGGATTAGACTGAAATAATTCTCATCCCCTCCCTGCATAAACAAGCAATATAATGAATTAGCACAAAAGTTGTTGGTGTGTATTGACTTAATTTTTAAGTGCTCATGCCTGAGTTTCTTAAAAATTATGCTTTCTTCTGATAAGTTGATTTTTTTTTTTTAATATGAAGACTGATCAAGTTCTGATTTAGAGCTGAAATTTGCCAGCATGGTACCTTAAGTGGTTGTGTCTATTAGGTGCTGTTAAACTGAAGTCCCTTTGAATGAATTATTTATAGAGTGATAAACTTACTTCTAATGCAATGGAGTATATGATAAACGTAGGAGATGCTTTACTGTAACCAGTTTAGGTTTGTCAAATCAAAATACATCTTAAACAACTTTATTAAAAGATATTCAGAAAAAGAAGAGCTATTTTAGGACCTGTCATGCATCCAGAGGAGTCATTGAATGAAACGTAATCATGCTATGTTGGAGAGTTATCTTAATAGATTTCTTAAGCTAAGGAAATTTAGGTCTAGTCCATATGTGGATGGAAAAAATCAATAGTATAATCTTGTTTATTTCATTTTGCTGTACTGATAGTTCTTCATTAGGATGCAGTTTTCACACTAGACGGCTGTGCATAAAATATGTCTAGTCAGTAGACTGCTAGCAGTTGTCAAAAAGGATGGTAATCAATGGAAGGGAGAGTGGTGTAATGAACATGGTTGAATTTGTCTTTTAATAAGTGTTTATTCTAGTCCTGTGCCTGTCGTGAGAGAGCCACTGACTTATGCCTCAGTTTCTCCTTTATTTAAGCGGCCACGTAGATTCTAAAATCTGTGTCCCAAGGACTGTTTCCATGGCACTTTTCTGATGAATAAATTTGCGCATCTTGTGTTACTCCTGTTGCTATTCAGTCAAGGATGTTATCTGAAACAGCATGAGAAAGTTAATGAAGCATTTCGCATGTCCTGTCATCAGGTAGTTGGGGGGGGTAATGCTTTAATATGCTGTAGTTTAATTCTTCCTAAAGGAAGACATTGTCGTGGCATATTTATCTCATTCCTTATTGTTTCTTTCAGGAGCTCTGGACATTAACAGCATCCTTGCTCTCACCTTCCTTTTCCTATTATCTCTTTTACATTTTTAAATTTTGGCCATTAAGACTTCCAGGGTGTTGCAGGGTGTTAGAGCTGGTTCGCTGGGAGAGCACAGAAGTAGATATTCTGTGAACGCTTCCAGAGAAAATATGATTTCAAGGGCAAGTGCTAGCACAGCGATGGAACCACCAGCGGGGCTTCAATGCCTTTTGTGCTTTAGGTAGATTTATGACGTGATACAGCTTTAGAGCCCATTTCTGCTAATGGGAAGTCTAGCAAATATTTTTCTGCCACCCACGGAAGTAGGCTCCAACCTATTTTCAAATTTCCTGTTCAATGCAGTTCCCCACTAGATGGAGACATAATATTTTATACATTTAGTGGATATACAGATGGTAATCAAACCCACCAGCTGCTGCCTGCTCTTTCCGGGCACCTTGCCAATTTACTGGCAGTATGTTGACTGGGAAGCAGATAGTGACACACTTTGATCGAAAAGCTTGTATGATGATTTTTTTTTGTTGTAATATTATTGTTTTTTGAAAAAATGATAAAAGAGATCAAGATGTGTATCTTGATCAAAGGGTACTGCTGTCTGCTTCCCCATCAGCAACTTCTAATTTATAGAAATCAGATTGCAGGGAAAGCAATCAGCAAAGGTTTGAGGTCTTTCTTGTTCTCACTGCCAAGAGATGCTGACAAGTGTGAAAATTAAAATCAAGGAAGGTAGGGAGAGAACTAGTAAAACACTGGTTGAAATACAATTATTTAGAGTTCACAATTTTAATAATTTTAGGGCTGCAAAAGAAACTGGTTGAATTGGCTATTGTTTGTATTATAAGAGCACCTTAGGATCCTCCACTGAAGGAGGATGTTGCTTTGAGACTAATTTACCATTGAGAGATAAATTTATCTGTTAGGTTACTTGTCACAAAGAAATAACCTGTCTCTGGTTTTGGGGCCATTTTTTTCAAAGGTATCTTGTATCAGCTCTATTTCTTCCACACAGAGCTGTGCATTCAGTATGATTTATTAGGGTGTATACATGATATAATGAACACTTGCCAGGAACAGTTAAACCAGTCAGTTCTATAAATGTGAAGAAAGCGTGTGCAGAGGGACTATACGGAAAATGTGTCTGTTATATATTGTAAGGTCTTTTCTCTTTAGGTTTTCTAGTAGGGTCTTTTTCAGCCCTTGGTATCAATTCCTTCTTTAAAAGCCATTTTTTTGTTTTGGATTTTGTAGTCCTTCTATGCTTAAACAGCAGTTAGCAATTACAGATATATATATTTGTGTGTGTGTGCATACATACGGATTGTATCAGCTGGAGAAAGACTGTGTTTTGGTGCATAAGTGAATATTTCTGGCCAACATAGAAGCACAAACCCAGTGGCAATGGTGAGAATTGCTTCACATTCTCCCAGATGTTAAAATTGAAATAAAGAATCATATAACAGGAGGGCCTAGGATATGTGACATTTTGTCTAGATGGAGCAAGGGATAATCAGAGAGAAATAGCCTGCCCTAGGTAAGGAAGTGAATAGGGCCCACCTCCAGGAGACTTTAGAGTGCCGTCTTTGCTATGAATCTGTTGGTAAAGTAGAATCTTGGTTTGGTGACAAGAGATACCGTAGGAGCCACACTAGGCATTCAGCTGCTTTGTGCAGTCTGCCGTGCTGGCATCTGGGACCAAAGGGGAGTTTGAGACCAGAATGTGTTACAGTTCAGCCTTGCACTCTGCTACCGGAGTAGTGAAGATGGATCTGTTCAGCATCCCTATCTCTCCTCCACATGCGAGACATTCAACTCTGTGGTTAGCTACTTCCCACTACTCCTGCTCTCTTCCTCTGCACGTTGCCCCACGCTTTTCCCAGAGATGCTGAATAAGCCTTTCCTTCCACAGGACCAGTTTAGTTCCTGTGTCCCCATCCATCCCGCCTTGCTCTCTGTTGCCAGCTGAGCTTTCCAGCCGTTAGTGATTTTTCCACCCTCTCCTCAACTTCTCTGCTTGGCAATCCAGACACATTTGGTGTTGGTAGGTGTTTTCTTCTGAGGGTTAGATTGAAAGACAGCGGCTTCAGAGTAGGCACCGTCATGTTTCTGGGTACAGCTGTGCATTCTTAAGAGAAGGCGCTGCTGTTTGGCATTTGTTTCCTCTAGGTAGTTATGATTTTGCTGATTAGGAAAGATGCCAGAGAAAAGGTGCTGCTAAAAGGAGTAAATAGGTAAATTCCTTTGACATCATTGCTTAATTTTTTTTTCCAGCAAAAGCTGTCCATCACAGACACATTGTCTTTATCCCATCAGACAAACCATGTGTAAACTTTATGATCACATTGTCTTTGCCTATTCTGGTAGAACAGAGTTTCTCGAAGAGACAAAATGCAAGGGGAGGAGAGGAAAGCTTATAGTGTACAATTCAACCCAGTACCCTTTGTATGCACCTATTCTATAGCTGACTCAAGAGTTTCACTTCAAAATTTGAAACATTTGCTCTCAGTCCTGACTTGTGTTAAAATTCTGTATGATTGTGGAAACCTTATTTGAACAAATGTCAGATTTTTGTTGGTTTTGTTACTTGTGTGTATGGTAATTTTCTAAAAGACTAAGTTAACTTGGAGTTTATGAGGGAAAAGAAGTTAAGTGAGTGCTGGTTTGCTTTTTTTTTATTTGGGTAAAAATTATTTGGTAGAAATGCTTGTTTTTTCTCATCCTTTGTTTAAACAAATTTTGAAATACCCACATTTGATTATATGATTTGTCATGAGCTTCCTAACAAGTCAAAGCAGAATGAGATTTATGTGCTTTTTCACCAGAAACTATTTCATGCCCCAACAGAAATGGAAATTACTCCTCTTCTCAGAAACCTTCCAAGTCAAAGTGGGAGGAGATTATCTGTAAGGAGATGTTACCTTCTCAAAAACAACCTCACATCACCTAAGGTGTGGTTGGCTTTGGCAGTTTACCAAAGAGGAAACTTATTTCAAATCACCTACCAAGCCAAGCTATGCTGAAAAAAAGCTTTGTTTAACTTTTGTGTTCATCAGCCTGACCCTGCCCCTATCCACAACTGTGTTTTTGTTTAACATGAATCACAGTATTATAAGATAGAGTTAAAACTAACCCCAGCATTCAAGCTGAGATCCAGTATAAACAGATTTATGAACATGTACTGTAATAAGGAGAGGCTGTTTACAATGGGATATGAACTTCATGTGTGATATAAGGAAGTGGTGGTTTCTTTTGACTAACAGGCTATGGTGAGAATATTGCAGATTCAAGTTATATAGAAATGCAATTGTAAAGAAGTACTGATATTTTAGACTTTAGTGGGTTTTTGTGTGTACTGATCAAATATTCTGGTGCTAAAACTGACTAATTTCACATAGAGAGGTGACTGAAAACTGTAGCTCTGAAATTTAAGAGAGAAATTGGCTTGCTTCTGCATTCACAAATTGCAAAATGTATGTTAATAACTTAATTTTGATGATAAAAACATGAAAAATAAGTCCCTAAAATAGTGTCAAGTCAATTTTCTGATAAAGTAAATTTGTTTTCCTATTTGCGATTAAAATGACCTACAGTAAGATTTTTTTTTTTTGAACTAGGTGTTAATTAAAAATATGGAAATGGATTTAAAAAACATTGCAGTTCACAGTAGAAGAAGAACCATAACTAATTTGTTCTCAAAGCCATGCCTGTTTTAAGATGTTTTTAAGATGTCTAAGTTACTGGTTGTTTTTCTGCATGATTGTTTCCAAAGCAATTGTGTGATTCCAATAAAAACAGTAATTGAATTTACAGTCCACAGGACAAATTGTTGTTTTAACAGAAACTTACACACTAAGGCAAAGACTTTATGTTTTAGGTCTAATAACAAAGAACACAAGCTCTCCATTTTTATGTGACTGCATATCCTGAAAAGTTTTCTAATGTAGCGTATTTTTTAAAAATCTATATTGTAGTTTTAAAATTGTGTGAGCAATTTTTTTTTCCTCTTAGCTGAGAATCAATATTCTTTAGGTAGTGTTTTGTATTTTTTTAATGCAACCTTTTAAATGTTAGAGCAGCTTTTTTTCTCTAACATCAGCTACGGGTGAATCGATATAGACCAGCCTGTTCACATCTAATGTATCTGATAACTGAGAGGAGTTTAGAGAGAGCTTGTTCCTTTGTCAATTAGTGGTGCAGGGAAGCACAGAGTATGGGGGAGTTGCTTGTCCATGACCATGGAGAAGATGCTGGTTTCAGAGGAAACAGATAGGAAGGGAAGCCTCTTCAAGAGTGGTGGTGGGACCTCTGTCCAGCTGGAGGCAGGCAGTGCTTGCACATTACCTGGTCAACAGCAAAAGATTCTTCTTCTGCTGTCAGACTTTCTCAGCAGGAGATCCCAGTTGCTTCTTGAGCTCTTGTTTCAAAAGTTTCTTTTAAAGTTTTCATAGGTTTTTTTTGTGGGGGAATCTTCTTGGTGCCTTTCTTTCACATACATTGCTCTCATGTTTTGATAAAGATTGAAGGCTGTGCTTCCTGAACTGAGAGAAAAGTGGTGGGGTGACACAAAGCCCCCTAGGCACATGCCTGCTCTAATTGGTGTGACTGTGAGACATGCCAGAGACAGACGTCCATGCTGGAGACAGGCATGGCCACATTAGCATGGTTTGGGCAGTCTATAGGGCTGACCTAAAGCCCTGTAGAAGAGTAATAGTTGGTGAGACATTGTTGTATCTTGGATGTACCGCCTGGAAGAAACAGCCCAGGAGAGTGCCAACAGCTCTCTGACTCTTAGTGTACATGCTCAGTGCTGCAAGAGGAACATGTGGGGCTGTTAATCCCCACTGAGTTTCTATAGCGGTCCTTTGAATTAAAAAATGGAATATTTCATATTTCCCAGTACCAGGAAACCCCGGGAGCCTGAGTGAGGAACCCAGCTTTCCTAGGTTCCCTGTATAGTCAGTGGGAGAGGTAACAGGCTGTGCTTGCTGTGGTCCAGGGCAGGTATTTTAAGCAATTGTTAGGTTCTTAATTTATCTTGTTTGCTCTGACTGTCCCTCAGGAGATGCAGTTGTCTCTGTGCTTACTACAAGGAGGGGTTTAGGGGATTGACAAAGCCCCTAAAGCAGCTGTGATGAATACCATCCCCCTAAGCAATTTAAGTCTTATAGGCCATTTTGTTGCCAAAGGCACATGCTCTCATGCAAATTCATTTTCTGAGACTATGAGGCAGGAGCAAGTCTTTATAAAATGTGCGAAGCCTCCTCCCAGAAAGAGGTACCAAAATGCACCTGGCCAAATATGCTTTCACAGTTTTATCATATTTTCAGCATTCATAGCAGATCTTTCCTGATTAAATGATTTAGAAAAAGAGAAGTATTACAAAGAAACCTAAAGCGCTGGCCTGATAAGGTGTATGCCACCAAAATACTAGGACTGCCCTTTGTGTATTGGGTTCATCAGAATCTACTTTTATGGTTTTCTAATGTGATCACGTGACTAATAAAAGAAAGCTTTACTTTTTTATATATTTGTAGATCCAGCTAGGTGGTTACTGTGGAAAAAGGTCTTGTGTTTTGGGGCTTCTTTGAATGGCTTTAGATCCCTGCTGAGTATAACTTTACAGCCAGCATAGGAGCTGCCTGCTCTTTGCTTGTTTGATGATGGCCTTGAAGTGGAAGTGGGGGGCTGGCACTTTGAAGATTCCTGACGTGCAAGAGTTGCACATTCAGGTACTAAGAAAAAGAATAAAAAAATATTTCACCCCTCCTCAAAATCTGCATGCATTGTTTTTAAAAGGGTTTTGTTAACCTCAAGCATTTAAAATGTAAAGACAGATCCTAAAAATTATGAGACTTGCTTAAAAATAATTGTTGTTTGGTTCCTTTTGCTTGCAGTCTAGTTTTTGAGCTTTCAAGATTTATTTTTTTCAATCTTTCCTCTGCAACCATAAGAGCTAGACGCTATTTTTAAATGAAAGCTGAGATTCTCTTGTAATCCCATAACTCTAGGAGATTTGGCAATGCTAAACACAATGTGAATTTAGAGTGACCATTCCAAGGTGAATCATTTAGCAATGTGTCCGCAGCATGAAAGCCAACTGAGGATTTTATTTTTGGATGTCTCTTATTTTGTCTTTCTAAATAATCTGCAAATTGGCAGTAATAATTGGAAGCTTGGTAAAAGCAGAAGTATGTGACTGCAGCCTAGTAAAATCAGTATTATTTTTTTCTGGTATGTTAGGATATTCTTCCAGAATCTAGGTATTTAGGGCATTATGCATTAGGATATCTCTAGAGAGGAAGGCTTTTGTTGTTTTTGTAGAAGCACCCTTTTCTACTCAGCCGAGCATTAAAATTGGCAGCAGTTCCTGGAGTAGCAAGAAAATCCTGGTTGTTGCCCTCATATAGTTACTGAAAACAGTAAAAGGATATGTAAAAGCTCTAACTCCAAGGAAAAATATTTATAACTGTGACAGTGTGTTTCCTTACAATAATTTACGGGCATAATGTAGGAAAAGAGGAACACAAGCTATAAATAATATTCCATATGTAAACATAATGGCAGCAGCAAATTATTTTTATTTAAAAATTAATATTGATGTTCATTAATATAAATTACCACATTTCAGATGACTCTGATGTCCTTGAGGCCAGATGTCACAGACTGATTTACAGCTTCCTGGGGGGAGGAGTAGATCCTGTTTTGTCAATGTAGGCACCAAATTGCTTCAGATAGCTATTTTGGACCAGATTAATTACTGATGTATTGTCAACAAAGTTGATTCCCATCTCAGCTTAGAAACATAGAAAACTCTCTTTAAAATGTATTAACTTGAATTCTGAAATGCAGGAAAAAGACCATAAAGTATACCTTTGACTTACTGAACTTTTGTCTCATTTAAGGAACAGCAGCAGTTTGAAAACTCGTGCCCAGGAACACATGCACAGAATTTCCATGTGCATCATTAGCAGCTGGGGAACATACTTCAGAGGCCAAGTGTAGTCCCTCATTGAACTTAATTTTACTTTAAATATTAATAAGATTGCGTACAGTGAAGGCGTTCAGAAGGAAGCTCTGCCATCTTAGTCATACTGCCCAGATCATGTATCTGGGTTCAGTTTTTGAGTGCTTCATAGTATCTTTTGGTCCTTTGGACCTTGTGTATAGCATTGCTGCAAAATGGGATGGCAAATGTACGTGCAGAGCTATCAGCAGCCTCCTCTGCTGTGAGAACACTGGTGGGCGATGCCTTGGATGGCAGGTAGGGTGGATTTGTTGTGTTTGCATATGCTTGCAGGTTAAAGAGGGGTGGGGGGGAAAGACAGGCTGGTTTGAGCCAGTGTGAGACAGTGCATCTATGTCCATTAGTTATTCATTCAAATTCAACCACAAGAAATACAGGCAGCTAACAAATCATATCTGTAAATGCCTTTTATTCCAGCAACCGAAATCCAGCACATTTCTAGGTGTGCAGCTGGGCATGCTTAGCATGAATGGCAAACTCATGTAAATCCTGTATTAGAAATTTTGTTTCATAGCAAATCTCACATACATATGAGAGATGTCTGCAGGTCTCTATGCAGGTAGCATAAGGTCCTATGGCATACAATTAGAAACTACAAAGATTATATGAATCTAGAGAATAACACACAAAGAACACCCTTTTTTAAGTGCATCTGCCATTCATATAAAATCAAATCCGTATCAATTGAAAGGCCATTAAAATGCTTTGAAAGATGTTACAAGGCTTTAGAAATGGTCCATGCCAAATGTGGGATATTTTTTCCAATCCTTATAAATAATTATTTTCCTATGTTTGGTAAGATTAGCTACAGAGAATTTATGTTAAGACTCTGTGGAGAGTGATACAGAATTTCAGATAATATTAAGCTGAAAAGGTGGTTTTAAAATGTTTCTATGATACAAAAGCCTTGCATCAAAGAGGCAAATACACCACCCCCTCAGTCTCTCTTCTTGTTTATGAAATAAGTAAGCATAAACTATAAATTCTAATTTTCTGCAAGTATGTTAGTAAATCCAAACTGACCTTGACCTTAGCTTTGCTAATTTCCAAACTCTGATATTTATTCCTGGAGTAGATTGTTTCCCTTCATACCAGTTACATAAATACTGCAAACCTTTCCATTGACTTGAATTAGAGTGTAAGTAAATAGCTGGTTTTAATCTACATAATATTTTGAGAGCAGACGTTCTGTGCTATGACTATTAAGATATACCCAGCAGCCATTTGTATAATGCTAAAACCTCTTGCATATATTATTAAAAGTAATGCTATCAGCCAGGGCTTGTTTTATGCCACAGAAACTTAAATAATAAAATACAACCTGGATAAAATCTGCAATAATGGTAACTTAAGCAAAATTAATTTAAGTAACAGATAACATCTGGGGGAAAATGTAATGGTATATTGGTAAGTTAAGCAAAGCTAATTTTATAATAACTACCACATCTGTGGAACTCATTTATTAGAATGCTTTACCAATCTTCTTTCCTGCCATTATTCTGTTTTAGAAATTTTCCTGTGTACTATTTTATTGTCTTTGCTTTGCCTGCATTTGTAGAAAGGTAATTTGCTAGCTCTCAACAACAAGAAAAGTATGTGGGCTTATGTGCAGAACAACATGACACTTTTATACTTACCTCTCTTTATGTACAGTTTTACTGGAAAGAATTACAGAGAAAAACCGTGGCAGGAGGCTGTACATTGAGAGCAATGTTTGAACACCAGCTACAGCCATCAGCTGCGACTGCGCCAAGGCTTGTTGCAACTGGGGTGGGAAAGTGAAGGTGATGCTCAATGATATTTCCCACATTAACCTCTGCTGAATGCTAGAACAGACTCTAGCCTGCTCTTACTTGTCCAGATTCAAGTGGCCTTTTGGCATCCCAGTGTACCTAGGAATTAGTTAGAATATTGCATTTAATTCCTGCTCACCCCAGTCTCTTTGGGAGCATCCTTTGATCTGCAGCTGACACTGATGTGCCCTCCACATTTGTGCAACTGCTTTACGATTTCTTTATATTTGAATTCTCATGGACCCATTGGACCACAATGTGCAGGAAAATATTGCCAATTAGTTTTAAGACATTATCTTGCCAAACTGTTTCTCACATTTCAATAGTTATATTGATTCAATAGGACACTTTGAGTAATACATCTTTGTCATAGTGAATAATGCTCACATAATGACAAATCTGCAGGAATTAAAAAAAGAAGAAAGAATTTTTTAATTTAGGTCAGTGGAAGTAATTCACCAGAAATTTACTCAGACTTCAGAAACTAGCAACCAGAAACTTTTTTTTTTAAAGCCATTTTAACTGTATAAAACTTACTGTATCTCCTTCTCTGTTTTTAAATAGATTTTACTACAGAGCCATTGGTGCTGTTAAACATGAGGTTTTGTTCAAAGGAAATACAAAGACTTAATTGTATTTTTTAAAGGAAAGTATTGCATCAGAAGGATTCATTTAAATACATTTGTTGGCTTGGGGCTCTCACCACGACTCATTCGTTCTAATTTTCCCCTGGACTTATTAAGGACACAATGTAAAGGAAGGAGCAATGCAGAATGACATTTTTAGGTCACTATATTTTGGCTGTAAACTGTAGTACTGCTCATAAACTTATTACTAAACAAAATACTTCATATTCTACATTGAAGTTTCACAGTCTCTTAAAAAAACTTTTGGCTGAATGTTGAGACTATTATGGCTCATTAAAGAGACTAGTTCTGCTGTAATTTAGGTATTTCTTAATGATCTAAGGGTTATTATTAGACACGGAACAGATGAGTAAAGAATGGCTCTCTTTGAAAGGACACATTAAAGTAAAAATATTATTCTTAAACAGAACCTCTGAAAATTTTATCCATGCTACAAAAATGTATTTGATCATCCAGGAATTGATTTTAAAAACCAAGTCTAGTTTTTTATGTTATTTCATTTTTGGAAATTTGTACTGGAGGGAATAAATGGAATAATGATTTAATCTAAATAAAGAAAACATTTTGAGTGAATAGTTAAGTAACTAATCAAAAAAATGTTATTTTAACAAAGTAGAAAGTAATTGTGAATTCTCATCCAATTCATATAATATTTTTAATAAGAAAATATAAGGTAAGAAATCAGAGAAAATGGGAATATTTGCTAAATCAAAAGAGCTCTAGTTTAAAAAAATACAGAATTTGAAAACAAAGCTTTTTTTATTTTAGAAAGAATAACATTTACCTCAACTTAAGGCTTTTTCATTTTGATGCAAACCTGAAACTTTCTGACTATTCCTTTTGTGAGTCTGTATGCACTAGCACAGGGCTGTAAAATTTGCGTCACGAATTATATAGGAAAATGCTTCTATAAAATCTGGTTTTCTCTTCACTTGAATTCTGGAAATCTTTCTGTCAGCCTTTTGGGTTCTTACAAACATGGGCTAATACTGTCTACCTTTTTTAGCAAGCTCATACAAGGAATCTTGAAGATAATGACAGAGTCTGAGCATGACATCTGAAAAGCTTTTAGGACTACAAAAGATATTTTTAATTCAATAAAGTGCAGTGGCTAGGTCTCACTGTTTATTTTCAATTTTTGCTATCACTTTTGCAAATGTGTAGAACCTTTAATATTTTCAGCGAGTAACTGAATAAATGAAATATCAACCTAGCTATGATTTCAAAGGTAGGAGGAAGTTAATTTATGGGAGGTGCAATTGCCCTGCTGTGAATTAATGTAGTTGAGTTATACCATCCCAGCAAAATTATGTTTGTAATAGCTGACTCAGAGCTGGAA
>NW_010100431.1:0-20695 GCF_000699245.1 Pterocles gutturalis | reverse complement strand
GGTACTTCCTGTTGTAGGGGCCCTAAACATACTATTTTAATATTATACCCCATTCCTTGCCAGTTCAAAAATGCCTTTTCTCACCTTCTTTGGAGTGTATATTCTGTCACCCATTTATTAAAAAACAACACAAAACGTTGTCCTAGAGGATGCAGGGCTGCCTTCTGCATCACTCACAAGAGCCTGAGCAAGGACTAAGCACTGCATCCAGCTACTCCAGGGAGGAAAAGCCATTTCCTTGTCAGAACATTCCTGGAGCTGCAGTTCACACGCCAGCAGAATACCAGTGTGGTTCCCATGTTCACAGGAAAGAGAAATGGGAGCAAGCTGACGAAGCAGCAAAACTTGGACAGTTGGCAATTCTTAAACTAGAGTCCCATATTAAAATATATTTCTTAGGGTCTTATTTGATGCAATGTCACTACAACTTTACTCCAGCTGGCTCTTTTGAACGAATATCCCCATGGTCAGCTGGGCACTTTCATTCCAAAGTGCAACAAGATTGCTGTTCAGAAGTGACAGATCTGCATTGGGAAGGCTGCATGTTACCCAAGCTCTGTGTTTTACAAACTTAATTATCCACATAAGTAAGAAGCTGTAGTGTTATGAAATTATGATAATCATCAGTTCTTTCCAAGTATTATAAAGAGGGCCCCTTGAGATGCAGCTAGAAATTAAAGCTGATCCATAATCATTTTAAGTATGCTTTCCAGTTCTGAGCACCTGGATAGTAACAAAAAAGGTATTGTTTTTGTTGTTTGCCACCCACTTCATTTCCATCTTAAAAAAAAAAGTGCAATCAACCTCTGAGCAATAATTAAACCTGAATGACTTTTTTTTTCTTTTTTCTTTTTCTTTTGCTTTTTTTTTTTTTTTTACTACTGACAGTATGGGATTGAACTTGCCCAACCTGAAGTTACCCCCTTCCCTGCTCTGCCAGAAGAAGACATACCTTCAAATATTGATTCATCATCCTTAATATCACCAAGAGCTGCAGAGACAGAATTTAAGGTATAGAGTTTTGTTTTGGGTTTTTTTAAAGCTATTTTTTTGTGAGTCTCTTGCCTCATTTATTCCCATTGGAACCCGGCCACTAATGATATTTATTCCGCAGAATATAGCATATGTTCTCTTCTGAGATTGAATGAAGTTGCTTTTACTGCATTAATCAGTCAACAGAGGGCATTTGAGTCACCACCTCTGGCTCTTGCCCCATGCAATTTTGTAACCTTGGGATCTGCCTGGCCTGGGCAGTGAAAGAGAGGCGCTGACGGTCTCTGTCAGAGAGTTCTCAAAAGCAGGCTTCATGTATTGTTGCATGTCTTTGGGCTGACACTGTTTGGTCTTGTAGAGGGCAGGGAGATGTTCTAATTCACGTATTTCTTGTGCTTGGTTGCTGATAGGGGTCTGATCAAGAGGGTTGCCTGGAAGAGCCCTGTCCAGAGGTGGAGTCCTTCGAGGCAGATGCTGTGGCTGTTGTCACTGCTGAAGATCAGAAATCTGCAGTGGATGAAATCCCAGATGAAATTATTGGCAACCTTGAGGTACTATTACTAGAAAGTTATTCATTAATTTTGTCTATGGTTAATTCTCTAGCTCAGCCTTAATGAAAAACTGTATTCATGCTAAAGCTGGCATAAAAACACATCTGTATGCTGTAAAAATGTGAATTAGCCTATAAAGAACTCCTAGTTTAGTCAGCTTATATGTGATAAGATAAAAAATATTCAGTAAGATAACATATATCTTCAGCATTACTATGTGTTAAGAAATATGGGCCAGATCCTGCTCCCAGTGATGTCAGTGATAAAATTCCTTTTCAGTGGCTCAGGATCAGCTGCTGTGGTGGAGCATATGCAGTGTGTGCTTAATATAAATTGTTAGATGCACCTGTGTAAATGCATCCTTCAATCTGTGTAAGAAATAACACATTTATGCCAATTCTAGACATCATTTGGTAGTTGTGTAAGGATACAGGAGCTGTCTTAATGGAACAGATCAGGTGGTCTGCAGACCCTGAGGAGTCCATGAGATTTTTCTGTGGGGCTCATGAAAGGGAAGGAGGTTATTGTCAGTGGACTTAAATTTGCTATAGGGTGATCTGCTTCTCTACAGAGAGGTCTATAAATTGGAACATGTAGAAAGTCTTCAGAGTAGATAATTTTTATTTTGTAAACTGCTCCCTCAAGCATATGAAATAATTGCAAGCAAACCAGCTGGAACTCAGTTCTGTCCAGGAACTGGTGGAATTTGGTCTTGTTTGCAAAAACCAGATGGCATTAGGCACCTTAAACTTTTGGTTCAGCACATTTGACACAGTTGACCAAGCAGCAGTTTATTAAATATATAATATTGGGTGAAAATAGTGTGGTATTGTAAATTGTTTTATATGGATTATGTATGAATGTGGAATATAGATTGGAATAATGATGCCATAATTGCATCTACCTGTTTGATTTCACATTCCATTTCAACATGTCTTTAGAAACAGGAGGGAACCTGGCCTATGTTGTCGTATTCCTGTCCCTACCTAGAGAAAAAATGAAAGGCCTGGTTTTCACTTGACCTTGATTTCATTAGCACCAGTGCTAAAAGCTTTTTTCTTTACAAAACCTGCACAGATTAGATGTCTTTTTTTTTCTCCCTTCTTTTGCAGCTCTGTTATGTACACAGAAAATAATTTCCTTTTAGTTTTTAAAAGTCCTCCACCAATTTATCACCTGATTTCTCAGTTTGTTGACCTCTTATCATTAGATTTTTGCCTGATACATGGTCAAAATTGTACCATTTTGTTGTTATGTGAGAACTGTGATTTTACAGTCTGCATTACATCTCCAGGGGATGTGAGGCATCCCTTGCTGTACTTGAGTCAAGAAAATAACTTTTAGTCTGAAATCACAGCGCTGACACTCAGTGATCACAACAGCAGCCATAGTGAGGATGGTGGCAGCTGATTTCTGCTGAAGATAGAATCAGAGAAAGAGGGATATATAAAAAGTGGAGAAGAAAGGGCAGCTGGGGTGGCTGGGAGAGGATTATCCTGGAGGATCAGTGTTCCACGGCAAAGCAGCTGAGCATACATTTAGTGTAAAGGCATAGGGACATGTTTGTTGATACTTGAGGATGGATTTAATATAGTAAAGACCATCTCTAAAAATACCAAGCTGAGATAGAAATTCCAGGTTTTGATGCTAATCTGAGCTACTGAGAACTTTGAAAACAATTTAGCTGTGGTTATCCATTGATAGGTTGCAGTATAGCTCTACTAGAAGGGATTTCTAGGACTGGCAAATTAAAAAGTTCCTAAAATGGCAAGTTACTGGGACAAATCCATTCACTTTATCAACATTACATGAAGTCTATTAAGAATGTAACTCTAAGTTTTGGATCAGTTTATGCGGAGTGTTTAAAGGACCTTTGAGCCCCTTCCAGTTGTTTGAACAAAACTTTGTGACTCTTGGAAAGACTGTCAGTTTACCCCTTCCCTTTCTCATGTGTTTTTGCCATGATGAATGCTGATATTGAGAAATATACATAAATCCCCAGTATTTGTGGCCTTTTATCAACATTGCCAAATGCTATAGAATTAAAGATTTCTACAAATTATCACTACCAAAGATTTCACTAAAATATGTCATGATCCTTGTACCTTCCCCACAAATGTTACGTTGTAAATTAAACATTCAATATCTACAGCAGTCTGGATTTCCAGAATGAGATACACATTCATAATTGTGTTTGTAATTAAGAAAGACAAGCAACATCACAGAAATATGGTTTTTTATTGTTCATTTTCAGTAATGCTTTCTCATTCCAGCAATGTTTCAATAAAATGTAATACACTAGAGAACAAACATCTGCAGCAAAGGAAAACAGTGGCAACAACCAAATCCCAAAGCAATTGTTCTGATTTGGTGTTTATTGGTAAGGGCTGTCTGAGAATACAGGCAAATTAGCCTATCTCCCAAGACAAGGTTCCATGAGAAATGGCTGTCCCGGATCATTTCCTGTGCGTGGCAGTCGTACCATACATCGGAATTGTGCACAGCAATATGATAAAGTGTTATCACATAAGTACAGGCTGAAACACCGTTATGTCTGCAAAACAGGAAGGTGTGTAGGATAATGTCTGTCCTGCTGCACTAGAGTGTGTCAAAACCACAAACACAATTTGCAGCCTAAGATAGCTCCATCATAACCACTTTTGTCTTCTGATTTTCTTTACAGGCAGAGATAAATGAAAAACTACAAATGCAAAAAGAAGCTTATGCTTTGAGAACATAAAAATTACAAAGTCTTAAGTAGCCAGATAAGAAAGGTGATGTTGAATTTTACAGAAATTGGACATTAGGGGATGGTGCACCCAGAAGACTGGCTCCCTGCCTGAACACAGTTATTTTGTATAAAGGAAAATGGTTCTGTTAACATTTACCTAGAAGTAGTTCATCCCAGTTCCTCAAATTTACTGTGTTCTGCCAGTGTTGTTATTTAGTTTGGACTTAAGTAGAAGATTATAAACAGGATATGTAATTAAAACATATTGAAGTTCAGTTTATTTCTGAATAGAAATACAAATTAAAAAAAAAATCGCTGTAGTTTCATTCTCTTTCCTTTTCCAGTTGTGAAATATTTAACAGTTTCTGCTTTACAGCTATGTGTTTTTTTCAGGAAATTTGGCTAGAAAGAAAGAAAACATCATTTTGAGGCTCTGTAGATACAATAAAGAGATAATTTAATTAACATTTGCACACTTTTCACTGTATTCGTTAATGATATGTATGTTATTTCATTTTAAATTGCTTCCTGAGCTTTAAAACAAATTTAGTATCTTGCACTTCTTTATTTCCCCCATATTAAAATTACATAAATGAAGAGTTTGCACTTTTAGAGTAGTCCTAAGAGCTCCTTTTGATTTCAGTGGAAATTTTTCTGGAACACACGTAACCTTTCATCTGAGAATGTTTCCATATTTTGCCAGACATTATAGAAATGTTTCAAACTCAAAAGGAACCTAACCAAATAAATTACCTCAGAAGAACCGGTTTAACATCTATGTTTCAAAATCATAGCCTGTACTAATTGTCGTGATACAGAACTCTGTGCCCTAGAAAGCATGTTGACTACAAGTCATGCTTTCAAGCAGAAAGGCTGGATTGGATTAAGTTTAATGGAATATTTGAGAAATAGAATGTTTTATTCATTCCAATTTCATATTTCTTTCCTATTAAGTAAAAAGTTAGGTTTTGTTTCATTTCATCCCTGTTTTTTATGGTGATAATGAAAAAAGTTTGCAAGCCTGACTCAGCCCAGTCAAAAAAAAGAAAATAGCTTGAAATGGTTTTCCAAAGAGGTGTTGTCCAGTGCTGCCTGCCCTGGAGGCTGTGTCCCAACCGGAGCTGGCCTGGGCCAGGAGGGAGCTTGCCCACAGCTAACGGTGACGTCCCTGAGCTGCCTCTGGGTGCCCATAGCCAGTATGTGCTCTTCAGGTGTGGGCACCAAGCTCTGGTAAAGCAATGGTTTGAGATTTTAAGTGGGCAGAGTATTTGACTTGGTCTCATGTGTTGAGAAAAATTCTTCCCCTGTTACATGATCAGGCAAAGTAAGCTTGGTAATAGTTCACTTCCAAGTTTTCTTGATTGCTCTTTCCAGCGCTGGCCAGCAAGTTAGTGAGAGCTTCCTTTCAGTTATTAAAAGCTAACTGTTCTGCCTTGAACACTGTAGGAATTCATGAAGAATTATTAGTTTTACCATTAAAAAAGATTTATAAAATATTTTAATCTTTTAAAATTAAGATTCCTGCTTATGTTCTTTGTTGTTTTATTATATGATTTTTTTGTTATCAGAACTTTCTGAAATGAAACTGTCCTTAATCTCCCAACACATTATACTAATGTCACGGGTTTCGCTGGTTTTGAACTCAAAGGTGAGAACAGAATTTCTGAAGAGAGTTGTCCATATGAAAAAAAATAGTATTTTAAATACTTTTTAGTAAAATTGTATTATGGGCAATTTAGCATTGCTTAGCACTTCAGACTTTACTCTGAAGACTTTTGCTATAGCGCTAAGCAGAAAGGGACTAACTATGATTTATGTTAAGACCGGTGCTAAACAAAGGCTCTTGCCCATATCTCCTCCTCCCTCTCCCAGATTTTGTGGAACCTCTGGGAAACTTTAAAGTGCTTTGAAGATGAGAAACTGTATATGAACATCCAGTATCACTGCAATGATTTGTTAGCATTCAGTCTTAGTACATATGCGTAACAGCTGAGGTATTGCAGAAATCCAAAGTGAAGTTCAAATCCCACAAACTGTATTTGTTTTTTGCTGAACTAAATAATGCTACCAATAAAAATAGCCCCAGGGATTTTTTGTGAGTGGGAGGGAGGATGGTTATGAGGCTGAAGGAGGGAAGATGAGTAACAGGTAGACATAACATCTCTCTAATCAGAGTACGTGTTCTGACACAGCATATGAACATCAAATTGAAGAATCCTTTAATGTCTTCAGAATGTTAATATGAAATGCAAAACATCATGCTTTGGATAGATGGGTAGGAACAAACTGTTCAGATGTAATATGGTGCATTAAGAACTGTCTCCATTCTGCATTCCTGGCTTTTCCATTGGTTTAAATCAGGTTTGCTGTCTCTCAGGTCTCTCGTGTCGTGTCAAGTTACTGCTATAGTCATCTCTAAAAATAATTATACTGCCATTCCTGGGACATACAGTTGAGGCTTTTGTATAAAAATCTTTGATTTTTTTTGCAACACTGTTGATGTAACATTGTTCTTTACAATATACGGACTTAACATAGTTCCTAACAGGTTCCCACCCGAAAGAGCTTTCAATTTAAATCAGGCAGATCTTGTACACAGGAAGGAAAGAGGTGTTACGTTCTACCTTGTCTGACAGAGAAGTGGTTGTTTGCCAGGGGACAGAGGACAGATGAAACAGTAGGTTTTCCTATGTAAGGCATAATATTGATGCTTTTTAGCATCTTCGTGGTAAAATCCTGGTCTCCACTAGGATTTTATAATGAGACAGTGAGCAACTAGTAATTATCCTCTAGTGAAAGAAAAGCTTTATTTTCAGGCAGTGCTTTCCTGCATTATACTGACAGAGGATGGAAATTTAGAAGAGATGGAAAGCAGCTTTTCTAGTAAGAACCTGGCTTGGAAAAGATGGGAAAGGAGTAAAAAAACCAGGTTTTTACCTGTTTCATAGTGTTTTGCCATGACCTTTTCTTCTCCAGCCTTGCTTCTCTTCCTCTGTGCTAAAACTTGATTTGAATTTGACAATTGCCACATTGTTTCCTTACTAAAATTGTAACTGGCATTCCAAGAAAATTTGCTTTCCCAGAAAAGGCACTGTGCGTAGGCTTGAAATTCAGCTTTTCAAAAGTGAGAAAAAAGACATTTTCTTCAATAACCTACGCTGCCAACCTGACCACAAAATGTCTGCAAAGTCAGCACTGGTCCATTCGAATTGAACTGTTAAGCACATGATTCAGCTGACCACCAAACTACATTTATTGAGGTGTACATATTGTACTTATTTGAAAATTGTCCAGAGCATAGAATTGATCCTGGGCTGACCCAGAGGCGTGCAGATTGCTGCTCAGAAGAAAGGATGCTGCCGTGGGCTGTACCCTTTCATCTGCACCTTGCACGTATTTATTGGTGGAGTGTGGATGTGACAGGTGAACTTTAAGGTGGATTACATATGTAGCAAAGCTGGTAAAGAATTAATAGCTAACACCTATGGGTTCCCTGGGCTGTGAAAGGGTATTTGTACTCTTTTTATCACCAGCCAGTATGACATGTTGTCCATCAGTGAGAAGTACTGCAGGTAACTGGACAATTCCCCCTCTTTCCTCTCCCTCCTCCCTCATCAGAGGATGGCGTCACACTTGCCCCTGCCACAGTGTGCAACCACACAGTTCTCCTGTACACTAGCAGTCTAGGGAGGCATTGTGTGCAAGGTGAAATCACCTCCACTTCTCTGCCACAGTTGACAAGGATGTGGCGGCAGTGACAAAACACACGGGTGGCATTGCTTGCCAAGAGCAACTCAAAACTGAATGTAACATGTCAGCCTGTTTTGTTGTGGCACTTCAAGTGTGCAGAGCAAGCTCCAGACTCCAGCAGTGGCGGATTCAGTTTACACATATGTAACAAAAAAAGAAAAAAAAAATAAAATCAAAGGATCGTTGCAGTGACTCATGTAATTGAGAGTCCTATTCAGATGCAGAACATTAAACAGCACTTGGAATTAGTAATGCTGCAGAAAGGACAGAGTGTTAAATATTTCCAGGGTAGAAACAACCTGACTTTTTACATAGTAGACTTGGTAGCCCACAGCTTTGAAGCCTGGGCTGTCACTGACACAACAAAGACTGTATTAAACGTGGGGTTTGTGTTCACATAGAATTCTGCTCTCACAGCGTTGCCTGGGCCTGCTGCTAGTTGTATGTATTTTGCATGTTTAGGCAGCTGATTCAAAGAACAAAAAAAGGAAAAAGTGAGTTGCTGCCGGCACTCTGGCCAGGTGGGGCAGGGGGAGCGAGAGGGGAGACTTGTGGCCTGGCAGAAGGAGATTGTTTTAAGACTGTGAAGGAAAAATGGTCCATAGAAGTTATTCACTCTAAATTAGTATAAGTCCTTCTCTCTTCCTGGAGAAAGGCTACTGGAGCTATATCAGTTTGGGATGCTGATGTGGATAGTGATTCATGGTGGGAGCATTTGCAGGGTCCTCTGAAGCACCTTCTAGATGAGCCAGTTCTTTCAGTGACTGCAAAGGCAGCCTTGGCTTTTGCCTCCCTCCACTGAGGCTGGTCTATGTGAATATTTCAAAGTTTTCATTTAGCTATTTTTTAACCCTTTCTGAAGACATACAATATTTTCTTAAAATTTGAATCTTCTCTCTTTTAAAAAGCAGCCAACACAGTTTTCTTGTCTGAACAGTGTATTTTTATGATTGCATTCATTATAGTGTAAGAAATGTCTGGACAGAGCAGGATCCCAGTGTCCCAGGGTCCTTGCTTTGGCACTGGCTATGGGGGATACTTAGGGAAGACCATAGGGATGGGGCACCCTTGGAGTGATCCACCACGTGAAGGCGTACCCTTCCATTGATCAGTAATTTAGAAACTTGTGGAGCCAAGGTACACACCCAGACCCAACAGTGGTTCAAAATCAAAGGACATCCCCTTCCATGAGTTTGTCTAGTCCTGATTTGAACTCAGTTGTACTCCTGGCCAACACACTATTTCATGGCAAGAAGTTCCATGCTTTAGTTTTGTGTTGTTGATTAACCCCAGCTGGAATAGATACAGGAGGTTCACAATTCCTCATCTCAGAGGCTCTCAAGGTCCTCAGTTTTATTGGTTGCTCATGTGTGTTGAGATGATGTAAGCAGTTAACCATGAAGACGCTGAGTCTTCATGCACACCAGGAGCAGCTGAGGTCCAGGTAAGAGAAAGTAGGTGTTGTTCTCTGCAAGATTTAGCCTAAATTTCTGACACCTGCCCTGTTACTTTTTTTCATTTCTTTTTGTGCCGTATCTAACTTGGATTATAATCATCCTGAGCAGAGATGCATCATTCAATCTTTATTTGTGTGTCAAGGGACAGACATGTGACTCTGTATGAACAGAAATATATTGACAAAGGGAGGAAAAATGACCATCTTTAGTCTGTCAGACAGCCAGTGAATATGTTGCTGTCCTAATCATCAGAGTAGCCAGAGTCTTTGGAGCATATAAGTCATGAATTACCATGCAGCTCCAAGAGGAAAACTGCTCTTTGATTGTTTTCCAAATAAATGTTCTCAATTTCTTTTCTGCCAAATTCATATTACAGATCATAATAACAAATTTTCCCAAGCCTTCCTGACCTCCTTCCTTCTTCACAGTAGGAGAAGAAATTTCATTCATCACTGAGAGATGTTGAAGATTGCTAAATTTTGCTGATTTAGGAACTGAGTGAATGAAACAAGCTCGCAAAAATGTAGCTACCACATTGTAAAATGCAGTTAGCTCCATTAATAAGAAAAATGGAACTTGTGATATTTCTGCTATTTCACAGTATGGTAGTAAATTGCCTGCTAGTACGTTATTAGCTGGGGGGTCGGCAGGCGCTCCCTCGTGTCTAGGCCAGAAGTCTGCATATGATATTGGGGAGTCCTAATTTGGGGAAGATTATCTTCTTTTTTATCACTTTTTTTTCCTCTTCCCCGAGCAAATCTGTGCCTGATTTTACCAAAGCAAGACAAAGCACTGCTTTGAAGGAGGTGTTTTGCTCTGATTGGAGTTCTGAGTTCTCGATGTTCAGTGACACCAGTTCCTCTGCTACTAAATTATTTGCAGGCAGCTGAGGAGCCTGCCAAGCCTCTAGCCTGAGTGAGGGTTTTTGGTTTGTTTGTTTTCTGAATGAGTAAGGTGAGAGAAAGCCACCCCTTTACTGTACTTCCCTGCTATTCACCATTCCTGTCATGTGGAATTGTCGCAGGACAGTTTTGCCACTAAAGCCAATTTTTCACTGGAGTTTTCTTATCAGGTGGCTGTTGGGATAAAAGCAGGATTCAGATTTTGTGTTGGTTTTGCTCTGAGATCATTCCAGCCTTTTTTTGAAATGTCACATTTCAATTTAATAAATTGCCAGCTCATGCAGCTCCGATGCCCCAGAAATCATCTCAAATAACATCCCATGAAAGCAGGACTGATACAGATCTCTTGACTGCATTTCAGAGACATACCTTTGGATTACAGGCTTGCAGATGAGTCTTTAATTCTGTAGAACCCAGTGGAGAGATGTTCATTTGCTACCAAAGACTCTCACTCAATTTTTTTTCTACTCCAATTTTCTCTGAGTAATATAGATATGTGGGCTGATCTTCTATTGAAGCAGTCAAATCAATTATTCGATTGAATTCAATCACTATCAATGCCAATATTTCTGTGAAATTATTATTGTGGAGGGCTACATTAAGGTATGTCTTTGTTATAAATGACAGCTTTTGAAATTGTCTCCCAAATATAAATTATGGGTCTGATTTTTAAGACCTTAATCACAGTCTTACTATAACCCTACTCAGGCAAAATGCTTCTTGGTCCCAATAGGTGTGACTCAAGTGTAACAGAGGTGTGCTTGGGCTGCTTGAGGCTGTCAGGCTGGGCCTGCAGCAGCAGCTGGTGATGAGCCGGGTGGAGCGAAGCACGAATGAACACTTGGGAAGCAGGAGACTCGGCTGAGCCCCCTGCTCCCCCTGCCACACACACGCCGTGTAGGGTGGGTGCAGGTGCTCCCACGCAACAAGGGAGTGTCATGTCCACTGGTGGTTTCCTCTGAGTAAATACAGAGCTTTAGGCTCAAGTCTGCCAGTCTCAAAGCAGGAATTAGGACCTGTTTGCACATCTCTGCACTGTGCTTCTACCAGGTTAAACACGTGTGTTACGTTACTGAGAAACAGAGAGATGTAGATGGATGCACATTATTCCTCAACTCTGAGTCAACAATCAAAAATGAGCTTTTGGATTTATTAGTTCCCAATCTTGCACCTATCTTAAATCATTACCATATAATAAGAACTCTATATGGTGCATTGTCAATAAAACCTAATATTGAGATTACTGATCGTCTAGTGCAAATGGAGAGTACGGTGAATGATTTAGAGAATACGTGTCAAGCGTTAAAGCTATCTAATACCTTCTAAAGTAGGTTGATACTCATAAATCTAAGATAAACGACCTGTAAAACCACTTAAGAAGAAGTAATACTCATTTAATCAGGCTTCCAGTGGAAAGACTAGGTAGGAGAGAAATTCATAAGGAATTACGAAATCTGTTCTAACTCAGTACTTTGTTGATAGAGAATGCAAACCTACATTTGATAAGCAATTTAGGTACCTACAACTATTGTTGTTATAGAACTAAATTATGACCCCACTGAAAAAAAAAGACAAGATGAAAGGGCATCTCATATGGTTTACTGAGCACTCATTTATCCAGATGCAGCACCATGTGTATCAGATGGAGATATAAAGGGTATTTATTGGAATTACAGTTTTGCTGGATCGCAGGGATGGGGCTTGGATTGTCTTCTGTGAGTGTGGCTGTTCCTGTTCACTGGTAACAGTAGGTTTGCTTAATGCATTCCCCTGGAAGGAGCAAGATATCTTTCATTGGGACAAGCCTGGTTAAAATTACAGTGAAATAAACTGTGTGTTGTTGTGTAGTTGAGCAGTAACTTGTACAAGCTTAGTCTATTGAGTTCAGTGGTATTTTCTGCACTTTGATCCTGAAGAAAATTGTTTCCTTTTCTACTTTTTTTTTCCCCAGGCCCATTTGAAAGGTGGCTAAATGTGGGTGGTGGAAAAATTAGGTCATAATTTTCATTACCTAAGTTCCGATTCTTCAGTTCCTGTGTGGACAAAACATCCATTCTCTTCAGTAGCCTTTTAAGGCCACTTGTTAATTCCTGTTCATCCTTCTGGCTTTATGACTGCTCAGAGCTCAGCATCACTGCCAGCATTTATTAGAATTTGACGCAGAGCTTTTCTTGAAGCGACTGTAGTAGTATATTTAGCCATGGAGAAACCTTTCCAAAGAGCAGTGTGCTGTGGTTCATGTGACTCTGCTGCTGCTCTGTTGACCCAAGCAGACTTACTCATCATTTACGTAGTGGCAAACAAGATCTGATTCTGGCTTGATGCCTTATTTCTCTTGATTCAATAAATGTGCAACTTGCAAATGCATTTTACTGCAATTCACATATTTTTAAGATAAACTGGGTATCCAACTTCTTTCCTCTTATGATGAAAAATAAGGACACTTAAATGCTGCTCGGAGTGGAATTAGTGAATGAAATACAAATGCATCTGATCCATATATAACTCATTTATACTGCAAAAATAACCAGGGGATGATATGGTTTTGGTTAAAATGTATTGTCACCTGCTTTATTCTTCCTTGCCATCACAGAAGGCAAAATATACCTGCAAGCATACATGTGCTTGCTATGCAACGGCTGTAGTCACATCGACTTGTAGCAGCAGTGTTTGAATTGGTTGCTTTTATAATAGGGGTGCAACCTTGGTACCACATAAAATTTCCACTGGTTGTGAATCTTTGAGATACGAAGTCTGTCCCAAAAAAAGCTTGTTGATTTACTCTCTACTTTCTCTTCAGCTGGCATAAAGCTAAAGTCATTTTACTAAAGCACCAGTTAAACTGAGCATACATTAAAGAATGATCATTTCAGCAATATCTGAGCCTTAGGAACATTGCTTTTCCATTTCCTGAGAACACCTAGGTGTAACTGGGTTTGCCACTCCAAGGCAGAGCAGCTGTTGGGTTGTATGTAGTATGCGCATTGTGTGTGCGGTCTCTTTGTTACTCATTAAAAAAAAAAATCAGAGGCAACAGGCTGGACTGACTTTTACCTGTTGGCTGGTGGCTATGGGAACCATAGTGTCTGGCTGTTGACAGAGAGCAGGGGAAAATCCACATGTGATTGAGAATTGGAAGCTGAAGCCTTCAGTTGTGTCAAATGGCTTGTGAAGGGCAGAATGGCTTGGAGACAATCAATTTTTATTTTGATGTCAGGGCTTTTTAAAATCTATGTTTGGGGTTGTTGTTTTTTTTAAACAGATACTAAGTGATGATAGAAGGAGGATGATGTCGGGTAACGAGTTATTAGTTATTTTACAGCAGTCAGGTAACTAGTTAACTAGTTTTTTTATGGTAGTTAGTTTGTCAACAAGTCTGGGAGATATGCATGGCTCAGACCAGTGGGAAATGCTAGGCCATTGGCATTCCACTAGGTACCCAGAGTTTGCGTTGTTGAACTCAAAGGGCAGCTAAACAAGCAAACAGGACAGTGGGGCACATCCTCGACTTAACGCCAGCTGCAAAAACTGCATCAAGGGGCCCTTAGCAAGGCTTACACCAGCTGAGAACCTGTCCGCTCCTCTTCCAAGCTACGGATGGGAGAGACCCTCGTTCCTTACACATAAGCAGGCAAATCGCACATTCACACATGCTCCTCGGCTATAATTAAATTAAAATCTCGCTAATTTGAAGCATACCTATCACGTTCTCTTCTAGGAAGAAACTATTATTTCTTCTTTTATTCTTTTCTGCTTGAATCCAAAGCTATCAATGGCTTTCAAAGAAAAAGGACTTTTTCTTTAGAAAAAGGTCTATTCAAATTATTCATGATTTATATCAAGAAGGGACCTTTCCTGTTTCAACTAGCAAAAAAAGGAGGAGTTTGATCTTCCTCGAAATCTTTTGAGAACCTTATACATTTCTTTCCAGAACGAAAACTTTCTTACAAAGCTTTGGATATTCAGCAGAATAATGGCTATTACATAATTGAAGCTCAATACAATACCATGGGGCTAATAAATGGTCTCCTGGTTCTATAGAAAATGTAACAAATCATAATAGCACTTATTGGGACGAGGCCAGGCACAAATGACAAAGCTACTTTTGAAAGCGAGAAATACTCTTGGACCAAAACCGGTTTTTTTGACTGTCAGGGGGACATTTACTCCCTTTAATTTTCAGCCCAGATTTTTTGTTGATACAGCAACACTGAACAAAATCAAGCCCGACAGAGCTGCTACTGCAGCTGTTACAGATGTAAATGTGAAGAAGGCCATTTAAGATGACTCTGTTTCCCTGAATACGTTATTTGGAAATTATGCAGATTATGTTAAAAATTACTTGATATGTCTTTATTGTGTGTTTTGTAAAGGAAGAAAAAGATGCTACACTATTAAGTGGTTTATTAACATTTCTGATCACAGCTCTTTTACTTAGAAAATAATTGTTCTATTGTGTGCTGTGAAGCTGCCTGTAAACAATTGGCAAAGGGGTATGCTGCTTTGTATTCTCCATGGAGAAAATATCAAATTCAATTGATTAATCAAAGGGAACATTCTTTGATGGAAGGGAACCTTTTCCAACTTTATTAAAAGTATTGAATAAACCATGAGCAATCAAAGTTCATAATCTGAACTCCTGCTCTACTTTCTCGAATACAGTAAACCTTCAAAATAACTCATAAAGCAGAAGATGAGATGTCTGTAATAATAATAAAAAAAACCTCAGAACCGCATATTCCAAAACCTCTATCTTGATCTGGATCTCAGCGACACCATTGTGGCTCTACACAGCTTACTGGAAACACTGTGTGTTTCCACAGAGAGACTGATAATAAGAATTGAGCCTTGGACCTTTTTTCAGTGAATAATTCAGAAGCATCTTCATACCCTCTGTCTTTTCATAGAGGGTTTTTCCCTCATTCTGAAAGAAGAAAGGGGATTGCTATCAGCAAAGCTGCCTAGTGATTAAAGGTAAACTAGGTATGACCTGCAGGCTGAGTGACTGTCCCCTCTGTTGCAGGAGGAAAGCAATCATATGGCCAAACACAGCATGGTTGGTGGGAATGAAGACAAGTGAAATGGAAATTCCCAGAGCTGAGGAGAAAACAGAACTCAAACAGGTGGGACTAGCACGTCTCTGTCTTACAATCGGCACTGAAATAATGGCCCCTGTGTGATATATTATGTGTAAAGCCAACGTGCTGCTCAAGATCAAGTTCAAGTGGATGTTAGCAAATAAAATGCTCATATTTGGCAGAAGAAAAAAGTTACTGGAACATTTCCAGATATTTTGATGGGAAGAAAAAAACAATTGAGGAAAAGAATAATTGAAGTTATACAGGCAAAGACTGAATGAGAGGGAATGAACACACTGATTGGTCATGGCACAGTAATCTGCTGCCATTTTTAGTTAGGTCACTAAGGTAGAGCAAGCTCAGAACAAGAAGCATTGAGACACCACAGAATGAGAGAAAGCTGTTGTCTGTGGCCACAGAGGCTCAAATATACAGATTTGAGCGAGACCCCAGGCAAGCAGTTAGCCCAGGTGGCTATCTAGAACAGCAACAAGGAATGGGAGGATTTGATGGGCATCCTCTGCAAATTTTTTTTTTTCAGTGCCTTCCTATATTGTCCCCTCTCTGTCCATATTCCAAGCATAGGTGGAAGCACAGAGCTGATCGCTGTGCCTCAGCCAACACACAGGCTGAACCTCACAGGGATGTTCACAACCACACCAGACAAGGAGGTGAGGGTGGGAAGGTGCGGCTCTAGCTGGAAGGCAGGATGGAGGGCACGGGAGGGGAGGACATAGGGGATAGTACCCAGCAGAGACTGTCAAAGACATTTGCTCTGAAGGGAGTGATTTGTAATTTCTTTAGAGCAGCACCCTTGACCCAATGCGGGGTGGAGTGGGGGAACCAAAATGAACCAAACCAAAACAAAAAACCCACCCTGAGAGCTTTTGGGCCAGCACTCTTGCCTGAAAGAAGTGTTGGGGATTAGTTAGCAAAGCCTCTGTCTCTGGTTGAGTCCTCCTTTGCTTTAGAAATGAAGACTGGCCTTGGAAGCAGAGAGATTTGCAGTGAAGACCCTTGTAGGTCCTCAGCCGGGGTAAATGCAAAACCTTTAAAACTGATTAGTTGTTTGGGTCAAAAGAGATAATGCTATGTAAAAAGCAGCCTTCCTACATGCCATCCCATCCTGTACAGTACTGCTGCTGAAAGAGCTTATACTAAATACTCCATTCTGGTAAGGCAACACATTAAAAAGAAATAAAGACACTTTATTAAAAAAAGAAGCCCTTCCACAGAGTGACAGATGAATGTAGTGACAGATTAATATAAATTTTAAAACCTGAATATTATTCTCCAAGGAGGAAAAAGCTCCTAAATACACATGCAAAACAAAAATGGCAGAGAAAAATCTCTGACAATGCATTGCACAGAATCATTTATGAGGTTTCTGTAAGCAATCATTTACATGAAACTTGCATTTAATCTAGTATTCAGCCATTCCCTTTTATCTTCCGGCTGCATGTCTTTGTGGGAGACAGTGGTCCCTCATCCTGTCTCATCTCCCTTCCTGTACCAAGCTGCTTATTTTTTGCTGGAGTATATGTGCAGGGGGACATAGGGCAGAGAAGGGAATTTGAATATCCTGGTTTCAGACTCATGTCTCTTTCTGATTCTGGCTTAGACCAAAAGAGGAAAATGACTACCTCTATTTAAGAGGTGAGCAAGTTCTTTCAAAACCAAATAAAATTGCAGTTGTCCTCTCGGCAGTACAGCCCTTTTGGGTCACAGCACAGGGGAGCAGTCTGTAAGCTATAGTGTGGTCTATGGTGCACAGAAATATTGGCTTCATTACACTGTGCAGATGTACTCTTTCTGGGACGTTAGCAATGGTATGTGGGCTAACTGCAGAAATTATTTACTTGTGCTGCTATTGCTAAAGCACCCAAGCAAGGTATTTCAGAACTAGCCCCGTGTGCCTGCATGTGTGCAAACACTGAAATCGTTGCTCTGTGAACTCGCCTTTAACACCCTGAATTTCTGCTTAAAACTGTTGCACACCTGGGTTAGGATCTAAAGCCATCTTCTTGACCTGCTGCTAGGGGTATCCTACTCAGGGAAGACGGCATGACATGCAATTGTGTCTCCTCTCACAAGAACATGGCTCATGGTTTCTCTAGGCCATGTTGACACCTCTTGACAAATGTAGGTTGGTAGCACAGGTGTAATAATCGCTTCAAAGATCTCAAAAAATCTGAGTGTTTCTTTCCTTCTGTATCCCCTCGTGGTGCGTGCCCAGCTGCCCTGAGAGTCCCCACCACTGATCTTAGTGAGTGACAGCCAAAGGCGTTTCAAACTGAAAGGAGGTATTAAAATACTGTCAGGAACAGCAGATAAGATGACCTCAAACAATCCCACGTAAAGTCCTTTGTTATTTTCGAAGCACTTTCCTAGCTTGACACCTTTGCTTTTTTATATTCAATATAAAATTCCAAATGTTTTATTCCAGTGCAGTACATGAAGGTAAAATATAAATATATCAAACCTCTTGCTACCTTTTGTGTGCTGCTGCTTTGAAAAAGGACCTCAAGTAAACTCAGTGTAAAGATCATGGAAATAATCAAGAAAATTCACCCTCTCAAACTTTTATTCTCTTTATCTTGTACGTACTTAGAACAACTTTTCTCAAGCAGGCATGCTTACAGCAGTAAGAAGCAGCCTGGATGCGGATGGCTCTGTAGGCAACAGCTCAGGACTCCGTGGGGATGAGCACCCCTGCACTGGGGTCCCACTCAGACAGACTGGCTGTCCACTGCCTCCCTGTGATGGGTTTGCCCTTGGCTGGGGGCCAAACCACACACCCACTCATGCAATTCCTCCCCACCCCCGCCTGAGGATAGGGGAAAGAATTAAAGGAGTAAAGGGAAAAAAGGACTCGTGGCTTGAGATAAGGACAATTTAATATCTAAGCTACAATAATATTGAAAAATAATACTATATACAAATATACAAATGAGTGATACACAGTGATACTGCCCCCTCCACCCGATGACCAAGGCTCAGCCTGTTCCTGGCTAACGATCCCAGAGCAGGGAGAGTCCTGAAACCGCACTCACAGAACAGAGATAACAGTCCGAGCGTCCCCGACTGAGAGCTGACTGGGGTGGGGGGGGAAGGCCTTGGGAGAGCGACCACCTGGAGTGAGATGACCCGGAGCAAAAGAGATCCGGAACCAAAAAAGGGCCGATCTTCCGGAGGGTCCTCACCTACATACTGGGCATGACGTGTATGTTATGGAATAGATTATTGGCCACTCTGGGTCTGAATCCCAAACCTAAGATCAAATCCTGGGCTAGTAACTGGGGCTGTGCTCCCTCCCAGCTTCTCCTGTTTGCAGACAGACAGAGAAGCTGAAAGACCTTGGCAGCCGCGTAAACATCACTTTTTATCAGCTTTCTTCTGAGCACAAATCCAAAACACAGCCTCTTGCTAGCTATTATGAAGAAAGTTCACTCTGTCTCAGCTTAACCCAGGACACACCCCTAAAACACTATCCCCCCGACACCTGCGCTTCTCCTCTCTATGCCCACAGCTCCTTTCCTTTACACTTCTTGTCGTTGGCCAACCTCTCACCAAAGCATTCCATACTGTCCAGTATGACCCTCAACACCACCACTCCTCTCTCTGTTACTACCATTTCCTATGTTATGGCTATTACTGGACAACTTCCACAATGCTGCTGCCCTCCTGTCTGGTGAACATGGTGACCTGCTGCTGCTTGCTATATTACAAGGTTTCTTCTGACCTGCTCAGTACACAAGTGAGCACGAGAAGCAGCGCACGACTCAGCACAAGTCAGTCCTGCTGGTCAGGAGCAGGGGAGAGAGCTGGAGTGAAGAAATGCAGCCACTTCTGTCTGAAAAGGATCCAGTTTGTGCAGCAAGACCCCTCCTGGCTTCCCGACACCCTTTCTCTGGGATGCAAAAAAGTCAGTGGAGGTGGTCTTTTGTGATACTGCACCTGAAAGGTTGATATCTGATTTCCACTTTCTTTTCTGCTAAATGCTGTTGTTAAACAGCTTTGAAATTACCTCAGAGTAACTGGGTACAGGTTTGGGGCCCACGTGTACACAGAAATTGAAGTAAATCAGTTCAGAGATGTTTGGAATAGGCATAGCTGGCAGCATGCAGCAAAGCAAATAGTTGGGTGAATTTGCATCTTATTTAGTATGTCAAAAAAAGTTTTAAGCTGTGACTTGGAGAAGTCAAGCCAGGAACAAAAAGCTTGTCTGGAGAATTCTGGTATTAGAAACTGAAGTATACGGAACTGTGTCCAAGGTAAATATTGACGTGACTCAAGATGAACTAGTAAAACATTTAATGAAGCTGAAAATAAGGCATCTGGGATAGATGTTTATTGTTAAAAATGAAACATTCAAGCAAAAGTAGCCTAGTGATGATGGAGGTTATTCATAGGGAAGCCAAGCTGGGGAAACAGCATCATCTGAATGAAACTGACTCCAGCTATTTGTGAAACATGGAAAAAATTAGAATTATAAAAGAGCTAAAAATGTAAGTGAATAGCAAACAGTCATTATGGACATTCAGAGTGGATTTTGGAGACTGAATCATACCAAGGGACAAATTACTCAGGTGTCCAGAATAACTCTATTGACTTTGATGGATTTCTCTGTATTTGCCTTTGTGTAATTGAGAGTTTACTCCCTTACACTGTATGAGGACTGAATATTAAGAAACTTTGAGAAAAAATATTGACTTTCATTCATTTCAGTATGATCCTCTTGATGATGGATAATGTCACATTAACTTCACAAGGCATTTCAGGAACACGTTAGGAGCTTTTCCCTTTTGTGCAGCAGGGATAAACCCCCGTAACACAATGCCATTAAAATAATCAGAAAAGCTCCATTAAACTGGAAATGGGGATAAATTGTGCTGCAATATTAGAAGTTTTGCACATAAGTCTATGGTGTTATCAGAATGCTCTGTTGTGAAATCCACCAAGCCAGGCTGTGGTGAGCCAACACTACATTCACACATCCACCAGTGGTGAAGATACTGGGGAAGAGTTGCCAAAAATTTAAATTGCCTGCTTAGGTGTGCTCTGTAAACCAGCCTTCTTCTACCTTGGAAACCTAAGACTAATGCATAAGGACTGATTACATACAAAAGGTATGCTTGATCTGCTCCCATGTAGCATGCCTCTAGTTGTAGTGGCATTGCTATGGTTTATATATGTGTACATATATATAAAATGGTTTATATATGTATATAAA
>NW_010100430.1:412-1317 GCF_000699245.1 Pterocles gutturalis | reverse complement strand
TAGGCATTTATTTTGATTTGTAGTGAGGCCCACGGGGTTTATGGTGAGGTGGGAGGCCATGCACCATCACACCATCACACAGCATAACCCCTGCAAGGCAGCAGCTGCTGCTCTGCTGCCAGCACAGGAGGGGACAGCCAGCACAGGAGGGGACAGCCAGCGCAGGAGGGCACCCCGAGCTTTTCCCCCAGTGCTCCCACATCTGCCGGGGCTGCAGGGTGCTGTGAGCTCGGGTTATGGGTTGGGGCAGCTCCGGTACCAGCGATGCGCAGAGCCTTACGCCAGCCAGGGTTCTCCCCTTTGCTCTCTGTCCCCAGGGCCCCGAGTTCCGAGCGTTCCTGCTGGCCACGTTTTTTTTGAGAACGCCTGCTGCAAGTCCGACAAGTTTGCCAAGCTGGAGGTAACGCTGCCTGTCCCTGCCCGTGCCCTCCCCAAAGCCGTGTGTCCCCGACTGGGCTGGGTCAACGCTTGCAGGGACGACTGGCCGCAGTGTGCATGTGTCCCAGCCTCAGGGCCCCCAGCTCAGCCCCCTCTTCCTCCCCCAGGACCGGACACGTGCCGCCTTGTTGGACAACCTTCACGACGAGCTGCACGCGCACACGCAGACCATGCTGGGGCTGGGGCCCGAGGAGGACAAGCTGGAGAACGGGGGTCACGGGGGCTTCCTGGAGTCCTTCAAGGTAAACCCCTGTCCCCTGCTGACAGCGGAGTTAAAATGCACCCGGGGGGGCAGAGCACATCATAGTGGAGGATGGGGATGGGTGGTGTTAGGGACGAGAGATGTTCCCTGCAAGCTGGGTGGCGCAGGGTGACACGGTGACATTATTAGTGAGTGCCACCATCGGGACCACCCCTTCAGAGCCCCCTCCTCTGCCACCAGCATGCTGTGGCATTTGCTGTGTCCC
>NW_010100430.1:0-271 GCF_000699245.1 Pterocles gutturalis | reverse complement strand
ACAGGAGATGCAACGAGAGGTGCTGGGCATGGAGAGGGGAAACGGTGCTGGGTGTGCTGGAGGGGGGACTGGGTGAGTGTAAGGGGAGGGAGAGTGGGTTGGAGGAGAAGCAAAAGAGATCAAATGATGTGGAGGGAACTTGGGGCACCCAGTGGAGGCAGGGACAGGGACCAGCTGGGCGGTGGGGAACATCCCTTAAAACAGAGGGGAGCACTTGGGTCTCAGGGGATGAGCCGTTCCCATCTCGGGGGGGGGCTGCCCTGCGACCGCG